>NC_052326.1:53173066-53473066 GCF_016432855.1 Salvelinus namaycush | reverse complement strand
TGTAGGAACTCCTTGACTAGTGTTAACCAGCAAGATGGCAGAAAGGAACTCATGACCTCTACCTGTCTTTGAAACACACAGATGCGGTGGGAAGAGCGAGTGTGTTGTGCCGGCATCCAATTTCGTTTTTGGAGACCCCTGTGTCGGGACTTACAAGTACCTGGACATCAAATACTCCTGTGTCCAACAGCAAGAAACAAGTCAGTCTCTCAATGTGTGCTAATAACACTTAGTGGTGGGCACCAATATACAGAATTAGATTCAACGTACTATCGGTATGACTGTGGCATGTTGGGATATTGTTTAATACTCCTACCCACTTTACTCTTTTGTAAAATAGTGCACTCTGCTGATAGCTAGAAAAGGAATAGAATGGGTTGGTTCCCCTATGGTACCAGCTTGCTAACTACGATTTATTAAATGCAGTCTTATGGCCACAACGTTTCATACGTGCATGGGTTTCTCAACGTGTAAACCACCCTCACCTGTTAACTAACCCTAGCTAGCCAACAAGCTGTGGTTATTGAAAAATGTAGCCGGCAACAACTTTAGTTAGCGTAGCCTATAGGGAGGTCAGGGACCTGGAAGTGTGGTGCCAAGATGACAAAGGAACTGATTATGGACTACAGGAAACGGAGGGCCGAGCCCCTCCCAACCAGGAGGCTAGAAATATTTGGTATCAGCCCTCCGATCCTCAATTCTACAGCTGCACCATTGAGAGCTTTTTGACTGGCTGCATCACCACTAGGTATGGCATCTGACTGCAAGGTGCTACAGAGGGTAGTGTGTACGGCCCAGTACATCACTCAGGCTGGGCTCCCTGCCATCAGGATCTCGACACCACGTGTGTCTGAAGGCCCTACATACAGACTCGAGCCACCCAAGTCATATTGGCCTCTGATACTCCATAACAAATGGTACGGGTGCACCAAGTCTGGAACCAACAGGACCCTGAATGGCTTCTACTTCCCCCAAGCCATAAAACTGCTGAATGACTACCCCGACCATCTGCATTGACCCTTTTTGCAGTAACCTTTTCGACTTGTCTCATATGCTTCTGCACCTTGTTATATGTACATATCTCGCTCAATTAGCTAGCAAGAACATGGAAGGGAAGTGTCTCAAGCTTATTTGATGGTTGTGCACACTTAATCTGGTTTACCACTGAATATGTTTCAGTGAACGGTAACTAGCTAGTGCAATTCCTACTGATTTGTAGGGTTTATAGCTAATCTGACAGATGGCACAAACGGCATAGAAATACAGATTTGGTGTAGCGGGTCGCCCTGCTTCACCTTCTTGAGTATAGCCAGCCAGTTTGCTTAATTAAAATGTTAGCATTTTGAGAACTGTTCATAAGGAAGTGAAACTACAAGGTAACTGTGGAAGATGACGAGCCTAACTTTTTATACTTTAGTTCATGCCAACATGTTTAAAATGCACCTGAAATCAACATTCCCTATTAGTGCCCATCACTAACATTTCACCAGGCTAATGTGTGTCTTAATTTGTGTGGTGTAACTCCTGTGTTGTCCTTGCAGTAAGCAGCATCATATGTGAAGGCTCTGATTCTCAACTACTATGTGGTAAGCTGGTCAACACTACCGTACGGTGTATTCATGTGGTGATGTATGTTAGTCACTAACCCACACAAACACCCAGATTTGGTAATCCTTTTCTTCGTTCTCTTCCTCAGATCGTGGTGAGATCCATATTCAGCGTGCCAACTATGGTCGTCGTCAACACGATGTGTGTTCCATTGGGCGCCCACATAAACAACTCAAAAACACCAACTGCCTCAGCCCATCCACCACCAGGACAATGGCAGAAAGGTACTGAAACCTTTAGTGTGCATTTACCTGTAGGCACTCATTGGCTGTGATGTTAACCTCTACCTGTTTACACAGGTGTGACGGAGAGCGCCAGTGTATCGTCAAGGTATCCAACTCCGTGTTCGGCGACCCCTGTGTCGGAACCTTTAAGTACTTGGATGTGGCTTACACCTGTTACTGAATGTGAGTGTTGTATATGTTCATGCACACATGACTGGGAACTAGAATGCTGGTACTGATGGTTTGTCTTGCAGGATATCTTCCTGGGGAACCTGAAGATGCACAAGGCTTCTGGGATATCTTCATCAGGTCGTGCTGTTTTCAATCAACTTCAATGACCATTGTTAACCTGTATTTTGTGTGTAAGCATTTCTTAAACAATTTCTGAACTGTCAGCCCAGCCTCACATTCAATTTGCGCATATATGTACAAAATGTATTTCAGCAGATTTCGTGCATTTTTGGGGTGGTTCAATTCGTTTGAAAATACACGAATTTCTGTGCTACTTAATTTGTGCGAAAATACACGAATTTCTGTGTTACTTAATTCGTGCGAAAAGACACGAATTTAACCAGTAGGCGACACAAGCCGTTGCAACAACCGTAGACGCGATCGACTGTATTTATTTATTTTACGTTATGAATATATAGGTATTTTGTCTTTTTTTTAACCATAAGAGGTTATATATATTGTCTTTATTTAATCCCTATTAAAACATTGTGGTTTTATGCCTATGTACTGTTTTCGATTTTTCTCAACAGACTTTTCAGGATAGAATGAATGTAAGCAATGCATGATGGTTAATGGTGTTTTATTCGGTTGTAGTTCCATGTATTTCTTAAAAAATAAACGTGTAAACCATTTTTATTGAACAGAATGTAACTGAAAATACAATGGCAGCCTTGCCATTGTCCATCAATAACAAAACATTTTTTTTTCATAACATTTGGGGAAACGTATGCAGTCATTGTAGTCTTACATTTTGTTGGCCAACCAAAATTACCAAAACGTTAACCCGTAATAAGGCTAGGGTGGCTGAGTGTAAGCACCTTTTCACTAGAAACGTTCTTGTGTTCAAATTACCGTCAGTGCGAAATAGCTAGAAAGCTTTCGTATTTCCACTTGGCTCCACCTACGGTTACGATAACGATAAATCAAGTGCAATACCTGCGTCGACCTGTGTCGCGCAGCTAAACACCGGAAAGCTTCTAGCCTACCGGAAAGTTACAAGAAGAACAAGAATAGTTACCTCATCCGGTCATGTGACACTCTGGATGCCCCCTAAAAGCAATTTCAACCGTTTTGAAAAATGACACCTGGTAACCCAAAAAAAATACCAGGTGCATGAAGTTTGGACTTAGAATATTTTTTGAAAACCTCCATAAATCACTCAGGCCATTGACTCGAAGAAAAAACACAAAATATTTTCCAGAAAAACAATATTTTTTGAAAACCTCCATAAATCACTCAGGCCAGCACCCATTGATTTGGGGCGGTAGTATAGCGCTCCCAGAGCGGGTATGGAAGTCTGGATCCCCCCTAAAAGCATTTAAGGCTCTGTGTGTCTTTAAGCACCATACTTTTTCACTCCATCCTTGCTGTGTGTGTGTGTGTGTGAGAGCTTTTCTTTGACATCTGTTTAGCGAAATTACTGATTTACAGTTCATGAGGGTTGACCGATTCACACATTTAAAGTTTTGGAAAGATCTGACTTTTTTAAACCTTCGAAACAGCACCTATGACCCCATTTTAAGGCACTTCCGGTTGGCACAGGAAGCTATAAGTAAATACATATCCTGATCGGGGTATGCTTTTACAGAATCCTGAGTTTTAAGTCTATACGTTAAGAACTGACTGATTTACACAGGGTTGAATGCACTATATATCACAAACTGCTGGTTGGGTATGGCAAAACACTTTTGGGGTGATTTTATCACTTCCGGTTGCTCCAGGAAGCTTAGAATCAACACAGGTAGACCTCATAGTGGCTTGATGGATTGTCATTGAAGACAGGTTCATAAGAAATTCATAACCCACATAGGCTTCAGGTTGAATTTAGGGGTGCAGGCAATGTGTTCCTATGGGGTGAGATGTCATTGTAAACTGTTTGATGTAAACACCTTTTAACTGTTAAGGGTTAATGCCACACGGTCAATGTTAGGCTTGCACAGAGACCTTAGGAACGTTCCTGAGGTCAAATTGTGCTTCTGAACCTTAACAGTTCTCTCTCTGTCTCCCAAAAGCAAAAGACTTGAAATGTAGGTCAAGGGTCATCTTCTTGTCACTGTCGCTGCGCTCAGACCGAGCAAGCTACGGTCAAGCGGGGCATCTCGTTGAACTCGGCACGGCTATGGTGATGTCATTTTTAGTGGTGATTTCAGAATGCTATTTTGGTGGTTTTTCACTGTTGAAACATATTGCAAATGCACAAAAGTCAACTAGCAAGTCAGTGTCCATCAGCCAATTAGATATTTTCAGACACCAAACTGATACCATCTGACTCCAAACTCACTTTTTCCAACTCGTTTAGAAGCCAACTATCACATATATGCTCATAGCAGGCCCAAAATTCACAGCGCCTTCCATTTAAACCATAATAAAACAAATAATACGTAGTTATGTTCTAGCTGCGGGTCCAGTTTTCACATTATGTTTAGCCCTATGTGAGGCGACCTCGAATCCCAAGTTTCGGCTCGATAGGTCATTCGGTGCCCGAGCAAAACCTTAATTGGTGCTGAAATTCCACTTTTTTCCATGCCTTGCTACGGGGTCCTTGAATGAGCTATCGGACAGAAATGTCGGGGTCCGTCTCTATGGGCCGAGCCGGTTTCAATGCACCTAGTCTTGCAACTCTGGGACTTTTCTAAATGTCACAATTTTGTAATGCTCAAAATGAATTGAAGTCAATGCAAATGCACCGAGGCTTTTTATCGGTCCGAGAACCTTCTAGAGCCACATAACTCACCGTGTTTAATCGACCTGAGCTCTAGAACAGGTTTGTAAAGTTTCAGAACTCTAGGTCTGACGGTTCTTTAAAAGTTCAAACAAAAGTAACTATTGCAGGCACTGTCTGCCTCTAAGCCCCTCAGTGTGTCACTCCATCCTTTCTGTGTGGGTGTGTAAATTTTTCCTTGAAATCTGATGGGATGAATGACTGATTTACAGTTCATGAGGGTTGCCTATTCACATATATTAAGTTTTGGAAAGATTTGACTTTTTTAACCCTTCGAAACAGCCCTTTTGACACCAATTATGGCACTTCCGGTTGGCACAGGAAGCTGAAAGTAAACACATATCCTCATTGGAGTGGGCTTTTACAGAATCCTGAGTTTTAAGTCTATACGTTAAGAACTCACTGATTTACATAGGGTTGAATGCACTATTTCTCTCAAACTGCAGGTTGGGTATGGCAAACACTTTTAGGGTGATTTAACCACTTCCGGTTGCTCCAGGAAGCTTAGAATCGACACAGGTAGACCTCATAGTGGCCTGATGGATTGTCATCGAAGACAGGTTCATAAGGCATTATTATTTATTTTATTTTATTTATTTAACCTTTATTTAACCAGGTAGGCAAATTGAGAACACGTTCTCATTTACAATTGCGACCTGGCCAAGATAAAGCAAAGCAGTTCGACACATACAACAACACATAGTTACACATGGAGTAAAAACAAACATATAGTCAATAATACAGTGAAAAAAAATAAGTCTATATACAATGTGAGCAAGTGAGGTGAGATAAGGGAGGTGAAGGCAAACAGATATATGTATAAATAAATAAAAATATAAAAAGGCCATGGAGGCGAAGTGAGTACAACACAGCAAGTAAAATAAAAACTAAAAAAAACACTGGAATGGTTGGTTTGCATTGGAAGAAAGTGCAAAGTAGAGACAGAAATAATGGGGTGCAAAGGAGCAAAATAAATTAATAAATAAATACAGTAGGTAAAGAGGTAGTTGTTTGGGCTAAATTGTAGATGGGTTATGTACAGGTGCAGTAATCTATGAGCTGCTCTGACAGCTGGTGCTTAAAGCTAGTGAGGGAGATAGGTGTTTCCAGTTTCAGAGATTTTTGTAGTTCGTTCCAGTCATTGGCAGCAGAGAACTGGAAGGAGAGGCGTCCAAAGGAAGAATTGGTTTTGGGGGTGACTAGAGAGATATACCTGCTGGAGCGCGTGCTACAGGTAGGTGCTGCTATGGTGACCAGCGAGCTGAGATAAGGGGGGACTTTACCTAGCAGGGTCTTGTAGATGACCTGGAACCAGTGGGTTTGGCGACGAGTATGAAGCGAGGGCCAGCCAACGAGAGTGTACAGGTCGCAATGGTGGGTAGTATATGGGGCTTTGGTGACAAAACGGATGGCACTGTGATAGACTGCATCCAATTTATTGAGTAGGGTTTTGGAGGCTATTTTGTAAATGACATCACCGAAGTCGAGGATTGGTAGGATGGTCAGTTTTACAAGGGTATGTTTGGCAGCATGAGTAAAGGATGCTTTGTTGCGGAATAGGAAGCCAATTCTAGATTTGACTTTGGATTGGAGATGTTTGATGTGGGTCTGGAAGGAGAGTTTACAGTCTAACCAGACACCTAGGTATTTGTAGTTGTCCACATATTCTAAGTCAGAGCCGTCCAAAGTAGTGATGTTGGACAGGCGGGCAGGAGCAGGCAGCGATCGGTTGAAGAGCATGCATTTGGTTTTACTTGTATTTAAGAGCAGTTGGAGGCCACGGAAGGAGAGTTGTATGGCATTGAAGCTCGCCTGGAGGGTTGTTAACACAGTGTCAAAAGAAGGGCCAGAAGTATACAGAATAGTGTCGTCTGCGTAGAGGTGGATCAGAGAATCACCAGCAGCAAGAGCGACATCATTGATGTAAACAGAGAACAGAGTCGGTCCAAGAATTGAACCCTGTGGCACCCCCATAGAGACTGCCAGAGGCCCGGACAACAGACCCTCCGATTTGACACACTGAACTCTATCAGAGAAGTAGTTGGTGAACCAGGCGAGGCAATCATTAGAGAAACCAAGGCTGTCGAGTCTGCCAATGAGGATGTGGTGATTGACAGAGTCAAAAGCCTTGGCCAGGTCAATGAATACGGCTGCACAGTATTGTTTCCTATCGATGGCGGTTACGATATCGTTTATGACCTTGAGCGTGGCTGAGGTGCACCCATGACCAGCTCTGAAACCAGATTGCATAGCGGAGAAGGTGTGGTTTGATTCGAAATGGTCGGTAATCTGTTTGTTGACTTGGCTTTCGAAGACCTTAGAAAGGCAGGGTAGGATAGATATAGGTCTGTAGCAGTTAGGGTCAAGGGTGTCCCCCCCTTTGAAGAGGGGGATAACCGCAGCTGCTTTCCAATCTTTGGGGATCTCAGACGACACGAAAGAGAGGTTGAAGAGGCTAGTAATAGGGGTGGCAACAATTTCAGCAGATAGTTTTAGAAAGAAAGGGTCCAGATTATCTAGCCCGGCTGATTTGTAAGGGTCCAGATTTTGCAGCTCATTGAGAACATCAGCTGACTGTATTTGGGAGAAAGAGAAATGGGGAAGGCTTGGGCGAGTAGCAGAGGGGAGGGCAGTGCTGTTGTCCGGGGTAGGGGTAGCCAGGTGGAAAGCATGGCCAGCCGTAGAAAAATGCTTATTGAAATTCTCAATTATAGTGGATTTGTCGGTGGTGACAGTGTTTCCTATCTTCAGAGCGGTTGGAAGCTGGGAGGAGGTGTTCTTATTCTCCATGGACTTTACGGTGTCCCAGAACTTTTTTGAATTTGTGTTGCAGGAAGCAAATTTCTGCTTGAAAAAGCTAGCCTTGGCTGTTCTAACTGCCTGTGTATATTGGTTTCTGGCTTCCCTGAAAAGTTGCATATCACGGGGGCTGTTCGATGCTAATGCAGAACGCCATAGGATGTTTTTCTGTTGGTTAAGGGCAGTCAGGTCAGGAGAGAACCAAGGGCTATATCTGTTCCTGGTTCTAAATTTCTTGAATGGGGCATGCTTATTCAAGATGGTGAGGAAGGCATTTTTAAAAAATGACCAGGCATCCTCTACTGACGGGATGAGATCAATATCCTTCCAGGATACCCCGGCCAGGTCGATTAGGAAGGCCTGCTCGCTGAAGTGTTTCAGGGAGCGTTTGACAGTGATGAGTGGAGGTCGTTTGACCGCTGACCCATTACGGATGCAGGCAATGAGGCAGTGATCGCTGAGATCTTGGTTGAAAACAGCAGAGGTGTATTTGGAGGGCAAGTTTGTTAGGATGATATCTATGAGGGTACCCGTGTTTACGGAATTGGGGTGGTACCTGGTAGGTTCATTGATAATTTGTGTGAGATTGAGGGCATCAAGCTTAGATTGTAGGGTGGCTGGGGTGTTGAGCATGTTCAAATTTAGGTCGCCTAGCAGCACGAGCTCTGAAGATAGATGGGGGGCAATCAGTTCACATATAGTGTCCAGAGCACAGCTGGGGGCAGAGGGTGGTCTATAGCAGGCGGCAACGGTGAGAGACTTGTTTTTAGAGAGGTGGATTTTTAAAAGTAGAAGTTCAAATTGTTTGGGAACAGACCTGGATAGTATAACAGAACTCTGCAGGCAGTTTTTGCAGTAGATTGCAACACCGCCCCCTTTGGCCGTTCTATCTTGTCTGAAAATATTGTAATTGGGGATAAAAATGTCTGAATTTTTGGTGGTCTTTCTAAGCCAGGATTCAGACACGGCTAAAACATCCGGGTTGGTAGAGTGTGCTAAAGCAGTGAACAAAACAAACTTAGGGAGGAGGCTTCTAATGTTAACATGCATGAAGCCAAGGCTATTACGGTTACAGAAGTCATCAAAAGAGAGCGCCTGGGGAATAGGAGTGGAGCCAGGTACTGCAGGGCCTGGATTCACCTCTACATCACCAGAGGAACAGAGGAGAAGTAGGATAAGGGTACGGCTAAAAGCTATGAGAATTGGTCGCCTAGAGCTACTAGAGCAGAGAGTAAAAGGAAGTTTCTGGGGGCGATAAAATAGTTTAAAGGAATAATGTACAGACAAAGGTATGGTAGGATGTGAATACAGTGGAGGTAAACCTAGGTATTGAGTGATGATGAGAGAGATCTTGTCTCTAGAAACATCATTGAAACCAGGTGATGTCATCGCATATGTGGGTGGTGGAACTGAGAGGTTGGATATGGTATAGAGAGCAGGGCTAGAATCTCTACAGTGAAATAAGCCAATAAACACTAACCAGAACAGCAATGGACAAGGCATATTTACATTAAGGAGAGGCATGCTTAATCGAGTGATCAATAAGGGTCCAGTGAGTAGAGGTTGGTTGGGGTCGTGGCGATCCAGACAGCTGGCCGGGTATATGGCTATCGGTAGCAGCATAGGATGGAGGTCTGTTTGTAGATACCTCGTGCGTTTCCGTCGGTAGGTTCCGTGTAGTGGGGTTTTGTTCAGATAGCAGCCGATAAGACAGCTAACGATTAGCGGGCCTCAGATGAGCGTTCAGGTAACGTCGGGACGGAGGTGCCGGTTGGATAAATCCCTCGGGCAGAATAACGTCGGCAGTCAGTCGTGAAGGCCCGGTGGGGTTCCGTATCTGCAGCAGCAACAAAAGAAACGGGTCCGGATGGTGATGGAACTCCTCAGCTGGCTAGCTCCAGCATGATTTGAGTTTGCTCCGGGGTCGACGTAAGCCAATAGTCACACGGTATGCAGCTAGCTAGCTGCGAAATCAAGGTGCAAGTGTCCAGAGCCTGCGGTTGGAATCCGGGGAAACTGAGAGAAAAAAAAGTCCCGGAATGCTCCGGTCCGAGTCGCGTTGCACAAAAGTGCCGGTAGATTATCGAGCTAAAGGAATAGCTGATGACCGCAAAACGTGGGCAGCTGAAACACCAACGCTAGCCAGCAAACCGGCTAATTTCGGGGCAGCTACAGATTAGCTTCTGGCTAGCTATCGGAGTAGCTTCTGGTTAGCTTTCAGGCTAGCTTCTGAATTAGCCCCTGGCTGTCTTCCACGATGGATTTTCAGATTGAGGTAAATAATACTTATTGTAATTGGTGAAGCGGGTTGCAGGAAAGCTTTTGCAGGAAAGCTTTTGTAGTTGAGTTCTTGGATAATAAAATAAATTAAAGATATGTGAAGAAAAGGTGTAAATATATATATATACAGGACACGACACGACAATACGGAAAAAGACGTCTGAACTGCTAAGCCACCTTGGAGGAGTCCAACCCACATAGGCTTCAGATTGAATTTAGGGGAGCAGGCAATGTATTCCTATGGGGAGACATGTCATTGTAAACTGTTTGATGTAAACACCTTCTTTTAACTATTAAGGGTTAATGCCACACGGTCAATGTTAGGCTTGCACAGATCGGGAGGACCTTAGGAACGTTCCTGAGGTCAAATTGTGCTTCTAACCTTAACGGTTCTCTCTCTGTCTCCCAAAAGCAAAAAAATATGAAATTGAGGTCAAAGGGTCATTTGGGTCCTTCTTCTTGTCCCTGTCGCTGCACTCAGACCGAGCTAGCTACGGTCAAGCGGGGCATCTCGTTGAACTCGGCACGGCCTGGAGATAATGGCAATGCCATTGCAGGCTTTGTGTGTCTTTAAGCACCGTACTTTTTCACTCCATCCTTTTATCCCCTTTTCTTCGTGGTATCCAATCGCTAGTAATTACTATCTTGTCTCATCGCTACAACTCCCGTATGGGCTCAGGAGAGACGAAGGTCGAAAGCCACGCGTCCTCCGAAGCACAACCCAACCAAGCCGCACTGCTTCTTAACACAGCGCGCCTCCAACCCGGAAGCCAGCCGCACCAATGTGTCGGAGGAAACACCGTGCACATGGCCCCCTTGGCTAGCGCGCACTGCCCCCGGCCCGCCACAGGAGTCGCTGGAGCGCGATGAGACAAGGATATCCCTACCGGCCAAACCCTCCCTAACCCGGACAACGCTAGGCCAACGGACCTTCCGGTCGCGGCCGGCTGCGGCAGAGCCTGGGCGCGAACCCAGAGACTCTGGTGGCGCAGCTAGCACTGCGATGCAGTGGCAGAGCTTCGAGACCCACTTAAAAAATGTTCGTCTGAACACACTGCAACTGGATCTGTAACTTTTTTTTTTTTAACTCCTTTTTGTGAACATGACCAATTTGTCAATGTACGATTTCTCTTAAATTACGATAGATAAATGGCTGGTTCTTTTTTTCCTGACACCGTATGCTTATGTACTTTGACGTGAAGCGGTCAAATTAGCACCCTACTTTACGTTTTTGACCTTTAATCCCAGAAAAATGGCCATAACTCAAAAAGCGTTGAGGCCTCGACGCCATCTTGTTCGGGGCCAACTGTCCATTACGTCTTCGAAATATTTTCCGTTTAGGAGAAAAGGCCACATGCATTTGCAATGTGCTTGTGCATTTGCAATATTATTTATTTTCCCTCTGGTGGGAATTTCCTAGACTGCGGAAAAATGACCAAAATGTGTTATTTTTATAAAACGGAAACCGAACGTCCGAGAGATTTAGTTTGATGACTTCCTGAAAGATCTCTCCCCCGCTCACGGCCCGACGCCGTCCGCGAATTTTAGAAACGTTGCAGGACGTCTAGTAAGGGACCTTACATTTGCAATGTGGCGTTTCTCACTAACCATATGGCGAGTGCTAAAATGTTCCCTTAAGGTATGGAAAGGCCTTGGAAAGGCCATAAGTGTAAGCCAACATAATTCATTATTTTACATTAACATGTAATACATGCATTATGAAGAAAATGGTGTAATTTAGGCTCCACGAAATATGAAATGGGTTATGAAGAAAATCGTGTATGGTTGCCTACATGACAAAAAGGCGTTCTGATTACAAGTGCACCAGTATCCAAAGTATTAAGCGAAATCAAGCACAGAAAACAGCATTGGCATTAATAAAACAATATTTCCCACGAATTAAGTCGCAGGTAAATGTGCGTCTTTTCTCAAAAATTCTGTTCAGCAAGTCTAAAACAGTACATATAGGCATACAACGACACATTTTAAAACATGGTTAAACAAAGACAACATTTCTGTATATTCATGACGTTGAATTAGCCATTAAGAAGAACAAAAATGAAATATAAATTATCGCGTCTATATGGTTGTTGCAAAGGCTTGTGTCGCCTACTGGTTAAATTCGTGTCTTTTCGCACGAATTAAGTAGCACAGAAATTCGTGTATTTTCGCACGAATTAAGTAGCACAGAAATTCGTGTATTTTCGCACGAATTGAACCACCCCAAAAATGCACAAAAACGCACGAAATCTGCTGAAATACATTTTGTACATATATGCGCGAATTGAATGTGAGACTGTGTTGGAACTGTGGTTGTTGGTCTGAATTAAACGAAGCAGCTGAAGAATAGACTTGTTGCCTCTTGTATATTTCTAAATGTCACACAATTATTACTGACCATGTGTCCATTATTCTCGCCTTTCACCTGATTTATTTGTACGTGCCTTTGTCTTGATGTTTGTATTCTGTGCCCACTAACTATTCTGTGCCCACTGTCATCTAACAGCCTCTGATCCAGAGACACACACACATGAGCAAACGGGTTCAATGCCCTACTGTGTGGGAGACAGATCTCCCACACTGTCAAAAATGTGCCCCCCCCCCCCCCCCACCAACCACAGTTCCAAGAGCAGCCCCTCAACCATCAGATTCCAGACAGAGAATAAATACAATTCCATTCCCTGCCCCATGCAACACCAACGCACAAGAGGAACAACATGGAAAAACAACCAGGACAATTTAACAGCAAGGCCAACAATATTTGAGTGCATGTACGGCACCTTGTCCATCTTGGTGCATTTGAATGAGTATGCATTTGTACAAACACCTGCATGGCATCAGCCTCAATTGTATCAACACAGCCTCTGTATCATTAATGTATCTACCTTTTATACGGAATTTATTTCTCATCTTAGTCATTCTATCCTTCGCCCAGCAACTGCACACCCACTTGTCTCTGCTGGCAACACTTTCTGGCTTTCTACGCAGCATATCTTTCAACAATACAATTTATATCTAATAGAATCTACAGACTGAGTTAATATTTTACTAAGAGCGTTAGTATATTACTATTTCACTGACCTGGTCTCCAGATATCCAACAGTATTTCTAGGGTCAATTTTAGATCAATGTTATGCATTTTCAGCCATTCCTGACCGGCTGCTTGAGGACAATACCAAAATAAATGGTCAATTCTGTATCCACAAAACAAAATCTGCAGCGCTTTGATTTTATGCCCCAAATATTCAGCATTTTATTGTCAAGAATTCTATAAAACTTTAGCTGATAAGCACAAGTCTTGAAACAACTCATACACCCTGTACCATGGAATCGGTAATTAAAAAATCTCTTCCCAACAATTTTGCAATCTGTATGGCACAGATGTCAACATCCTGGTCATCAAATGAAACTGGCAAACATTCCTATTTATGCTATTTTTTTTTCTCTGCAAGGTTTGGTCCTTTATATTGGGCAGACAGACGAGTTCCCTACCTCCTCCTGCTGCCACCTGCCTCCATTTTGGGGGTAATGCTGTAATCAATTGGTTATAATCTTGGATTGAGCAGACCTTTCCATGTAATTCTGATAACTCCATGAAAGACAACTCTACCCTTCTAATTGACAATATCATTTAAAAACAAATACTCTTTCCCATAAATATAGGTATATTATAAACCAAATGAAAGATAAACATCTTGTGAATCCAGCCAACATGTCCGATTTTTTTAATGTTTTACAGCGAAAACACAATAAGCATTATATTAGCTTACTACAGTAGCCAGCCACACAACCGCATTCATTCAACCCAATGGTAGCGATAGCGAAAAAAACAGCAAAATATATAAATTTATTCACTAACCTTCACAATCTTCATCAGATGACAGTCCTATAACATCATATTACACAATACATATATGGTTTCTTCGAAAATGTGCATATTTAGAGCTGAAATCCGTGGTTATACATTGTGAAAACGTAGCAACTTTTTTCCAGAATCTCCGGATATATTTCTGACACTCACCTAATCTGACCAAATAACTCATCATAAATTTTACTAAAAAATACATGTTGGATAGCAAATGAAAGACACACTAGTTCTTAATGCAATCGCCGTGTTAGAATTCTAAAAATAACTTTAGTACGACATACAGCTTACGTTATAGCGAGACAGCGCCCAAAATCAGGGCGGAAAATAATACTAAACATTTTCGACAGAAATACGAAATAACATCATAAATGTTTTCTTACTTTTGCTGAGCTTCCATCAGAATGTTGTACAAGGAGTCCTTGGTCCAGAATAAATCGTTGTTTGGTTTTAGAATGTCCATTTCTTCTGTCGAATTCGCACCACAATGCTAGCCAAGGTTGCTAACATTCCCATCCTCTCTTGGCGCAAAGAACGGAAAACTCCAAAAGTCCCAATAAACGTTGAATAAACTGATAAAACTCGGTTGAAAAAACCTACTTTATGATGTTATTATCATATGTATCAAATAAAATCAGAGCCGGAGATATTCGCCGTGTATACCGAACGCTTTTCAGAAAACAATGTCGAGCTCCCCAGCGCGCCTTCGAAGACAAAGAAAATACCGGACCTGTCACTCCAAAAGCTCTCATTCGGTCTCACATCAAGCTAGACACCCCATTCAACACTCTACTGCCTGTTGACATCTAGTGGAAGGCGTATGAAGTGCATACAGATCCATAAATACAAGGCAATTGAATAGGCAAGGCCTTACACAGAGACCCATTTTCAGAATTTTCACTTCCTGTTTGGAAGTTTGCTGCCAAATGAGTTCTGTTTTACTCACAGATATAATTCAAACAGTTTTAGAAACTTCAGAGTGTTTTCTATCCAATAGTAATAATAATATGCATATCGTATGATCTAGAACAGAGTACGAGGCCATTTAATTTGGGCACACATTTTTCCCAAAGTGAAAACAGCGACCCCTATTAAGAAGAAGTTAACTTCTCTAGGATAGGGGGCAGCATTTTCACATTTGGATGTGTGCCTAGAGTAAACTGCCTCCTACTAGGTCCCAGATGCTAATATATACATATTATTATTAGTATTAGTATTGGATAGAAAACACTCTGAAGTTTCTAAAACTGTTTGAATCATGTCTGTGACAATAACATAACTTATTTGTCAGGCAAAACCCCGAGGACAAACCATTCAGATTATATTTTTTTTTAGGTCACTCTCTTTTCAATGTGTTTTCATTGGGAATCCAGATTTCTAAGGGACCTTCCTGTAGTTCCTGTCGCTTCCACTGGATGGCAACAGTCTTTAGAAATTAGTTGAGGTTTTTCCTTTGAGAAATGAAGAAGTAGCCATGTTCAGAATGAGTTTCCAGTGAAGTGTACTGTTAGTTAGAGGCGCATGACCAGAAGGCATGCTACACATTGTTTTCCTCCGGTATTGAACACAGATCATCCCGTCTTCAATTTTATCGATTATTTACGTAAAAAAATACCGAAAGTTGTATTACAAACGTAGTTTGAAATGTTTGGACAAAGCTTGAACGTATTGATGTTAGGTACTGCACAAAACAGCCCTGGAGTATTCCTACCTTAGTGGACTTTGTCTACGTTTGTCCTCAACACTAGTTTTTGAAATTATAGTACCTTTTGAGTACCTTTTGAGATATTTTGTAGTCACGTTGTGCAAGTTGGAACCAGTGTTTTTCTGGATCAAATGCGCCAAATAAATGGACATTTTGGATATATATCAACGGAATCAATCGAACAAAAGGACAATTTGTGATGTTTATGGGACATATTGGAGTGCCAACCTCCCTCTCAGACGAGCTTAACTCATTCTATGTCCGCTTCGAGGTAGACAATACCAAGTCATCAACTCTTGCTGCTCTGAATGACCAGGTGCTTTCACTCTCCGAGGCAGACGTGAAGAAAAACTCTCAAGAGAAGGTACTCACAAAGCCGTTGGCCAAGATAGAATATTTGTCCGCATGCTCAGAGTGTGGGCTGATCAGCTGGCGGGCATCTTCTCGGACATCTTCAACCTGTACCTGTCCTTGGCTGCAGTACCCACCTGCTTTAAGGAGACACTGAATCAACACAGGTGACCCCCAGGGGTGTGTGCTCAGCCTCCTCCTGTGTTCCCTGTTCACCCATGACTGCGTAGCTTTGCACAACACCACGGTTGTAGGCCTGATAACCAACAATGACGAGTCAGTCTGTAGGGAGCAGGTATGTGAACTGGCATTGTGGTGTCATGACAACCTCTCCCTCAACGTTAGCAAAACAAAGGATTTGATTGTTGACTTTTGGAAGCCGAGGAGGGAACATACCCCGGATCCACATCAACGGGACTGCAGTAGAGAGAGTCACAAGTTTTAAGTTTCTCAGCGACTACATCACTGCGGACTCGTCATGGACCAACATGACAACAGCGTCTCTACCTTCTAAGGTGGCTGAAGAAAGTTGCCATGCTGCCTCCTCTCTAAATACTACTACTGCACCATCGAGAGCGTCCTGAGCGGATGCATCATGGCCTGGTATGGCAATTACTCCGTCCACAACTGCAAGGCACTCCAGCGGGTTAGTCAACAACACCTCTGCAACGCTGATCCTCAAGACTGGGGCCCCACACGGGTGTGTGCTCAGCCTCCTCCTGTGCTCCCTGTTCACCCATGATTGCGTGGCAACTCAATCGTCAATTTTGCTGACGACAGTGGTAGGCCTGATTACCAACAATGACGAGACAGCGTACAGGAAATATTTGAGGGCCCTGACGGAATGATGCCAGGAAAATAACCTCTCCCTCAATGTCAACAAAACAAAGGAGATGATTGTGGACTACTGTAGACAGCAGATTGAGCTAGTCCCCATCCATGTCAACAGGGCCGCACTGGAGAGGATGAAGAGCTACAAGTTATAACTATAAAGCTGAAATAGTCCATTCACAGAGTCAGTGTGGTGAAAGCTCAACAGCGCCTCTTCAACTTCAGGAGGCTGAAGAAATGTGGCTAGTCCTCTAAGGCCCTCATGAAATTCTACATGGGCACCATTGAGACGATCATGTAGGGCTGTATCAACGCCTGGTCCGGAATTTGCAACCACAGGGCTCTCCAGATGGTGGTGCGGACAGCCCAACGCATCACCGGGGGCACACTGCCTGCCCTCCAAGACATCTCCAGCACTCGGTGTCACAGATAGGCCAAGAAGATCATCAAGGACCTCAGCCACCCGAGCCATGGCCGTGTCTCCCCGCTACCATCTAGAAGGAGTTGATAGTACAGGTGCATCAAAGTTAACCCCAAGAGACTGAGAAACTGGAGATAGAAGTTTCTTACTCCAGGCCATCGGACGTTGAAATAGTAACCTCTAGCCGGCCTCCGCCCAGAACCCTGCCCAAACTTAGTCTCTGTTAAAAGCAGGGTATTGGGCTGATACCAACTGGTACTCTACCCTGTACCATAGAGACTGCTGCCATATGTATATAGTCACTCAACACGGGTCACTTTAATAATGTTTACAGTAGAGTAACTGTACTGGGGATCTGTGGTCACCAAACTGCCTTCAAGAGCAGCGGTCTCCCTTGACAGGAGTGGCAACTGGGAACATATAAATTAACAAAATCACTCGGACCAGCCTTTCTGGACCGTGGCAGTAAAGCCTGATAAGTGCAACACCCAAAGGGCTCGCACGTTGACGGGCAAGGCACCTGTCCAGCAGCCCTGAGAATTTAAGAGGTAATTTAGGCAATTCAAGGCAATTTACTGCACATACAGTTATGCTGTGTTTGCTCAAGAGTATAATTAATTGGCTGATCCCTCCTGATGACCCGGATTGAATAAAGGGGTGCGTTCAGCAGGATGCAACCTTTTGGAAGGTTCAGATAACAATATGCTATTTTGAACAAATATGTCTCTCCGACATGTAGATTAAGGAAATACGTTGTCTCTATTCATGAAATGTATATCTGCAATGATCGAAGGTTTTTTGACTGAACGTGGCCCATGTAATTCTTCCTTAACGAAGAAGCACCACCTAGATGGCTACTTTAAAATGTTGGAAGCCCTCAATGGCAGTGTTCATGCCAAAATGGATTTCATCCATCTAGAGTCCTCTATCTAACTCCATGAGACTGACTCAATAGCCAGGTATAGACCAGCAAACGCCGGCCCCTAATTGCAATGAGGTGCACCTGGAGACAAAGAGATACACCTGGGTTAATTAAGACATGTCACATAACATAAATACCAGGTGAATTGGGTCTTGTTATCATCAGTTGCATTTTCTCTGTTACTACCACGCCTGTACCTGGAATCATGCGCATGTTCAGACTGACGGTGGTCACATGTGAGTATACAAAATCTGTATCTGATGCAGATTAGAATTTAAATATATATGACCAAATGTTAGTAATAGAAGAATGTCATATGATTTGAGGGACATTCAGTTCCTATTGGGCAAAAAAGTATTCAAAACAAAGTCATATAACAAATGTCACATTTTGTGCCTGGAATAAGAGACCAAATGCTCAACTTGACTATAATACACTTAGTATAACTGAAATGCTTGAGTATAGAGACCAATGCTGAATTCTAGCTTCATGGTCCAAGTGCATATGTTGCTGAACTAGCTGTGTGATGTTGTTTCAGTGCTGGCTGCAGCTTGCTGTACACTAACGGATGGAGGTACTGTATGTAATAATGATGATACTACTTAACCAAGCTAATGTGAGTGGTGTGTAATTCCTGTTTATTTGTCCTGGCAGCAATTAGCATCACGTGTGAAGGCTCTGATGCTTTACTGCAATGTGGTAAGCTAGTCAACCCTACAGTATACTCACCGACCACCTATGATAGTTTCTACTGTAGATTAGGGTCACTAGCCCACACCATAGAGACCCAGACTTGGCTCTCCTTTGTCCCTCACCTTTCTCCTTTTCATTGTCTCTCTTCCCCATCTCCCTCAGATGGAGGTAAGATTCAAATCAAGCGTGCCAACTATGGTCGTCGTCAACACGATGTGTGTTCCATTGGGCGCCCCGATAACCAACTCACCGACACCAACTGCCTCAGCCAATCCACCACCAGCAAGATGGCAGAAAGGTACTGGAACCTGTGCTGTTTACCTGTAGGAACTCCTTGACTAGTGTTAACCAGCAAGATGGCAGAAAGGAACTCATGACCTCTACCTGTCTTTGAAACACACAGATGCGGTGGGAAGAGCGAGTGTGTTGTGCCGGCATCCAATTTCGTTTTTGGAGACCCCTGTGTCGGGACTTACAAGTACCTGGACATCAAATACTCCTGTGTCCAACAGCAAGAAACAAGTCAGTCTCTCAATGTGTGCTAATAACACTTAGTGGTGGGCACCAATATACAGAATTAGATTCAACGTACTATCGGTATGACTGTGGCATGTTGGGATATTGTTTAATACTCCTACCCACTTTACTCTTTTGTAAAATAGTGCACTCTGCTGATAGCTAGAAAAGGAATAGAATGGGTTGGTTCCCCTATGGTACCAGCTTGCTAACTACGTTTTATTAAATGCAGTCTTATGGCCACAACGTTTCATACGTGCATGGGTTTCTCAACGTGTAAACCACCCTCACCTGCTAACTAACCCTAGCTAGCCAACAAGCTGTGGTTATTGAAAAATGTAGCCGGCAACAACTTTAGTTAGCGTAGCCTATAGGGAGGTCAGGGACCTGGAAGTGTGGTGCCAAGATGACAAAGGAACTGATTATGGACTACAGGAAACGGAGGGCCGAGCCCCTCCCAACCAGGAGGCTAGAAATATTTGGTATCAGCCCTCCGATCCTCAATTCTACAGCTGCACCATTGAGAGCTTTTTGACTGGCTGCATCACCACTAGGTATGGCATCTGACTGCAAGGTGCTACAGAGGGTAGTGTGTACGGCCCAGTACATCACTCAGGCTGGGCTCCCTGCCATCAGGATCTCGACACCACGTGTGTCTGAAGGCCCTACATACAGACTCGAGCCACCCAAGTCATACTGGCCTCTGATACTCCATAACAAATGGTACGGGTGCACCAAGTCTGGAACCAACAGGACCCTGAATGGCTTCTACTTCCCCCAAGCCATAAAACTGCTGAATGACTACCCCGACCATCTGCATTGACCCTTTTTGCAGTAACCTTTTCGACTTGTCTCATATGCTTCTGCACCTTGTTATATGTACATATCTCGCTCAATTAGCTAGCAAGAACATGGAAGGGAAGTGTCTCAAGCTTATTTGATGGTTGTGCACACTTAATCTGGTTTACCACTGAATATGTTTCAGTGAACGGTAACTAGCTAGTGCAATTCCTACTGATTTGTAGGGTTTATAGCTAATCTGACAGATGGCACAAACGGCATAGAAATACAGATTTGGTGTAGCGGGTCGCCCTGCTTCACCTTCTTGGGTATAGCCAGCCAGTTTGCTTAATTAAAATGTTAGCATTTTGAGAACTGTTCATAAGGAAGTGAAACTACAAGGTAACTGTGGAAGATGACGAGCCTAACTTTTTATACTTTAGTTCATGCCAACATGTTTAAAATGCACCTGAAATCAACATTCCCTATTAGTGCCCATCACTAACATTTCACCAGGCTAATGTGTGTCTTAATTTGTGTGGTGTAACTCCTGTGTTGTCCTTGCAGTAAGCAGCATCATATGTGAAGGCTCTGATTCTCAACTACTATGTGGTAAGCTGGTCAACACTACCGTACGGTGTATTCATGTGGTGATGTATGTTAGTCACTAACCCACACAAACACCCAGATTTGGTAATCCTTTTCTTCGTTCTCTTCCTCAGATCGTGGTGAGATCCATATTCAGCGTGCCAACTATGGTCGTCGTCAACACGATGTGTGTTCCATTGGGCGCCCACATAAACAACTCAAAAACACCAACTGCCTCAGCCCATCCACCACCAGGACAATGGCAGAAAGGTACTGAAACCTTTAGTGTGCATTTACCTGTAGGCACTCATTGGCTGTGATGTTAACCTCTACCTGTTTACACAGGTGTGACGGAGAGCGCCAGTGTATCGTCAAGGTATCCAACTCCGTGTTCGGCGACCCCTGTGTCGGAACCTATAAGTACTTGGATGTGGCTTACACCTGTTACTGAATGTGAGTTGTATATGTTCATGCACACATGACTGGGAACTAGAATGCTGGTACTGATGGTTTGTCTTGCAGGATATCTTCCTGGGGAACCAGAAGATCTACAAGGCTTCTGGGACATTTTCATCGGGCCGTGCTGTTTTCCTCCAACTGCCAAATCAACTTCAATGACCATTGTAAACCTGTGCATTTTGTGCTGAAACATTTCTTAAACCATTTCTGAACTGTGGTTGTTGGTCTAAATTAAATGACATGGCTGGAAGATGATACTGGTTGCCTCTTGTATATTACTAAATGTCACACCAATATTACTGACCATGTGTCCGGTGTTCACCGGTCTCATTTGTACCTGGTGCTAACATGCCTTTGTCTTGATGTCTGTCATCTGTGCCCACCTTTAGGCAGTTGTAGACAAGTTTAATACTCATTGTGATCTGGATGGTCAAACTATATTTTAATCAATTGAACCTGAGTCTCAAATCATTGACAGGTAGTACTTATGACATCAGCAGCCTTAATGGTCCTAATTTGTATTAATCACCAGCTAATCTGGTCACAAAGCAGACCTGGTTGGGTGAGAAATGTTTATACAATGTGTAGACCCTACAAACATTGATAGTTAAGTGGTTGGATCATGAACCAAATGTTACTGTGTAAATTCAGCTAGACTATTTATTCTCTTAATAAACATACTTGCAGTGAAGTTGCCCAACTACATCACATTAGTCTAACAGCTTCTTATCCAGAGACCCACAGGGTCACAGGCACGTCGACAAATCTCCCACAATGTCAAAGGGGGACCTGACCGATACAGCCATCCAAGAGCTGCCCCTCAACCATCACATTCCACTCTGAGAAATAAAATAATTATATTCCCTGCCCTATGCACCACCAAATAAGAGAAACAACCATGAACAGCCAGGCAAACAATGTGAGTGCATGTATGGCACCATGTCCATCTGAGTATTCATTTCTACAAACACCTGCATGGCATAAGCCTCAACCGTATTAACACAGCCCCTCAGTGTCATTCACATGTATTTTTATCTGGAATTTATTTTACATCTCATTCTATCCTTCGCCCAGCAACTCCACCCCCACTTGTCTCCAATTCCACATCCCAACCCTCAGCTTCCCTTAGCACATCCCACCTGTCTCTGCTGGCCACACACTGGATTTCTACGCAGCATATATATTTCAACTATGCTTTGATTAACATACCATTTCTATTGAATAGACTCTACAGACTGTTGAAAAACAATAGTATTAGTAATTGATCTCCAACAGATCTAGGGTCAATGTTTTGCATTTTCAGCTATTCCTGAGAACCTACTTGAGGGCAATACTAAAATAAATGGTCAATTGATTCTGTTCTCACAAAACCTGCATTAGCTGCAAAGCACAAGTCTTGAATCATCTCATACACCATGGAATCGGTAAATCAAATCTCTTCCCAACAATTTTGCAATCTGTATGGCACATATCAACATCCTGGTCCTCAAATGAAACTGGTATACATTCCTATTTTTGCTATTTTTATTCCGCTGCAAGTTTTGATCCTTTAAATTGGGCAGACAGACCACTTCCCTACCTCCTTCTGCTGCCACCTGCCTCCATTTTTGGTGTAATGCTGTAATCAATTGGTTATAATCTTGGACTGAGCAGACCTTTCCATATATTTCTGATAACTCTATAAAAGACAACTCACCCATTCCAATTTACAATATCATTTAATAACAAAATACTTTTTCCAAACTGTTTCCCATAAATACAGGTATTTTATCAACCAGCACATTTAAATTCAGCATTAATATTTGTTCTATCTTTTCAGGTGGATGACATATAAATTGTAGCCAGCTCTGCAATGCTTGTTTGAAAAAGAGAGATACTTAGAAAAAGGTATCATTTGCAATCAATCAAAAATGAGACATCGAAATCTGTACACAGGCAAAAGCGCTATTTAAACAGTGGATTAACTTTTCTTAGTATTTTACTTGAGAACCATTTAGGGTTCAAATAAATCTTTTGACTAAGTGAAGATTTTAGAGATGTTTAGTGCTTTTATATTTAATAATCTCACAACACCCAATTCATATTCATTATATAGCCAGCTAGGCCTGCATACCACCCATCATCCCGCTGCTGGTTTGCTTCTGAAGCTAAGCAGGGTTGGTCCTGGTAAGTCCCTGGATGGGAGAACAGATGCTTCTGCAAGTGGTGTTGGAGGGTCAGTAGGAGGCACCCTTTCCTCTTGTCTAAAACATATGACCAAAGGCAGTAGGGTGCTGTCTTTTGGATGGGACGTTACATGGGTGTCCTGACTCTCCGTGGTCACTAAAGATCCCATGGTACTGATCGCAAGAGTAGGGGTGTTAACCACAGTATCCTGGCTAAATTCCCAATCTGTCCTTCATACCATGGCCACCTAATCATCCCCGGTTTAGAATTGGCTCATTCATCCCCCCTCTTCTCCCCTGTAACTATTCCCCAGGTTGTTGCTGTAAATGAGTATGTGTTCTCAGACAACGTACCTGTTTAAATACAAATGGATAAATATAGATAGGCACACTGTATCTTGTCTGGTTTAGCGTCCCAGATTAAGCTGTCTGTTTTCTGTTTAAAATAGTGTCTGTGAGTTTAACCTCTTGACGCTAGGGGTCAGATTATTATATTTTTTTTTTAAATAACATTCCCAAGGTAAACGGACTATTTCTCAGGTCCAGATCGTAGAATATGCATATAATTTACAGATTAGGATAGAAAACACTCCACAGTTTCCAAAACTGTCAAAATATTGTCTGTGAGTATAACAAAACTGATTCTGCAGGCAAAACCTGAGAAAGTCTAACCTGGAAGTGATTTTTTTATTTTTTATCTGTGTTTCCTGGCCCATCTTTCTTCCATTTAACCTGTTTGGGCTGCAGGGGCAGTATTGAGTAGCCGGATAAAAGGTGCCCATTTCAAACGGCCTCGTACTCAATTCTTGCTCGTACAATATGCATATTATTATTACTATTGGATAGAAAACACTCTCTAGTTTCTAAAACCGTTTGAATTATATCTGTGAGTAAAACAGAACTCCCTTTGCAGCAAACTTCCTGACAGGAAGTGGAAAATCTGAAATCGATGCTCTGTTCTAGGGCCTGCCTATAAAGTTCCTTGATATTTATTAGAATAGATGCACTTCATACGTCTTCCACTAGATGTCGACAGGCAGTGCGAGAAGAAATGGAGTGTGTAACTTGATCTGGTGTCGAATAAAAGCTTTCGGCATGACGTGTCACCAGTTTCCTGTTTTCTGGAGATCGCGTGAAGGGACCTGGATATGCCTTCTGATTAGCTGTCGTTATGGACGACTAATATCTCCGGCTTTGATTTTATTTGATACATGTGACAATATCATCGTAAAGTATGTTTTTTCAATATAGTTTTATTAGATTATTGAAATTTTTTCAGGACGTTAGGCGTGTTGCGTTGTGTGCCTTTGTTCAGGAAGGAGAGCTTAGCGCTACTTTGCTAGCTTTCCGTGCTAATTGACTGGAGAAGAGGACATTCTAAATCCAAACAACGATTGTTCCCGACAAAGGACCCCTTGTACAACATTCTGATGAAAGATCGTCAAAAGTAGGACCCATTTTATGATGCTATTTCATATATCTGTCGAACATGTTGTACTAGTCGTTTGCGCCCAGAGTTTGGGCACGCTCTCGCCATAACGTAAACTGCATATCGTAATGAAGTTATTTTTAGAATTCTAACACGGCGATTGCATTAAGAACTAGTGTATCTATCATTTCCTATACAACATGTATTTTTAGTAACGTTTATGTATAGTTATTTGGTCAGAATAGTTTGAGTGTCATAAAAATATCTGCACATTCTGGGAAAAAGATGCTACGTTAGCACAATGTATAACCACTGATTTCAGCTCTAAATATGCAAATTTTCGAACAAAACATAAGTGTATGTATAACCTGATGTTATAGGACTGTCATCTGATGAAGGTTTATGAAGGTTAGTGAAAATTAATATCTTTTGCTGGTTTATTCCCTATCGCTAACGTGCCTATTGCTATCGCTAACGTGCCTTGATGAATGAATGCGGTAGTGTGGTAGGCTATTGTAGTAAGCTAATATAATGCTATATTGTGTTTTCGCTGTAAAACACTTAAAAAATCGGAAATATTGGCTGGATTCACAAGATGTTTGTCTTTAATTTGCTGTACACCATCGATTTTTCATAAATGTTTTATGATGAGTATTTACGTATTTGACGTTGGTGTCTGTAATTACTCTGGCTGCTTCGGTCCTATTTGTGACGGTAGCTGTGATGTTAGCTGCAATCTAAAACTGATTTATACCTCAAATATGCACATTTTTCGAACAAAACATAGATTTATTGTATAACATGTTATAAGACTGTCATCTGATGAAGTTGTTTCTTGGTTAGTTTGGTTGGTTCTTGGTTAGTTAGGTTGGCTTTGTGCATGCTACCTGTGCTGTGAAAAATGTCTGTCCTTTTTTGTATTTGGTGATGAGCTAACATAAATATATGTGGTGTTTTCGCTGTAAAACATTTTAAAAATCGGACATGTTGACTGGATTCACAAGATGTGTATCTTTCATTTGCTGTATTGGACTTGTTAATGTGTGAAAGTTAAATATTTCTAAAAAATATCTTTTGAATTTCGCGCTCTGCCTTTTCAGTGGAATGTGAGAGGAGTTCCGCTAGCGGAACGCCAGAGCCAGACAGGTTAATAATGTTTACAGTAGAGTACCTGTACTGGGGATCTGTGGTCAATAAACTGCCTTCAAGCGCAGCGGTCTTCCTTCACAGGAGTGGCAAATGGGATCATATAAATGCACAAAATCACTCGGACCAGCCTTTCCGGACCGTGGCGGTGAAGCCTGATAAGTGCAACACCCAAAGGGCTCGCACTTTGAAGGGCTAGGCACCTGTCCAGCAGCCCTGAGAATCAACAGTTGAGAGGAAGAGGACATACGCTCAGCCACCAGAACAACACATTATGGGGATCTAACCATAGAGAATGATAGTCACAGTATATCATCTTTATATGTGTCCCAATATGGTGTCCGTGAGCCCACGGGCAGCTCCATTCCAATCAAATAACAAATGTAATTACATTAGAGACAATCGAGACGATATTCATTTTATTAAATTAGACAATTTTCTTCTATAATTTCTATGAGTTGGCAAAGACACTAAAAGGATGCACAGCGCAACAGAGTGTTTTGTTTGAAAAGGGACTGTATGAAGCCAAATCTGGCAATTTACTGCCACCAACAGTTATCTTCTTATGGATAGGGGGCAGCATTTTCACGTTTGGATGAAAAGCGTGCCCAGAGTAAACTGCCTCCTACTGAGTCCCAGATGTTAATATATGCATATTATTAGTAGTATTGGATAGAAAACACTCTGAAGATTCTAAATCTGTTTGAATGATGTCTGTGAGTATAACAGAACTCATATGGCAGGCAAAAACCTGAGAAAGAAATCCAACCAGGAAGTGGGGAATCTGAGGTTTGTAGTTTTTCAACTCAGCCCCAATTGAATAAACAGCGGGATATGGGTCATCTTGCACTTCCTAAGGCTTCCACTAGATGTCAACAGTCGTTAGAACGTTGTTTCATGCTTCTACTGTGAAGGGGGGCTGAATGGGAGGGGAATGAGTCAGAGGTCTACCAGCAGCCTCGGTCTCATGATGCGCGGTCATGAGAAAGTTACCTCTCGTTCCATTGCTTTTCTACAGACAAATTAATTCTCCGGTTGGGACATTATTGAACATCTATGATAAAAACATCATAAAGATTGATTCTATACATCGTTTGATTTGTTTCTACGACCAGTAATATAACTTTTTGGAATTTTCGTCCGACATTTCCGCTGGACTTGCCCGCGCCTCGTGAGTTTCGATTTGTTTACTAAACGCCCTAACAAAAGGAGGAATTTGGACATAAATGATGGACTTTATGGAACAAATCAAACATTTATTGTCGAACTGGGATTCCTGGGAATGCATTCTGACGAAGATCATCAAAGGTAAGTGAATATTTATAATGCTATTTCTGACTTATGTTGACTCCATCATGGCGGATATCTTCTTGGGTTGTGAATGTCTCTGAGAGCCGTACTCAGATTATTGCATGGTTTGCTTCTTCCGTAAAGTTTTTTGGAAATCTGACACAGCGGTTGCATTAAGGAGAAGTATATCTTTAAATCTGTGAATAACACTTGTATCTTTTATTAATGTTTATTATGAGTTTTTCTGTGATTTGATGTGGCTCTGTGCAAATTCACGGGATGTTTTGGAGGCAAAGCCAAATGTAAACTGAGATTTTTGGATATAAATATGAACTTGATCGAACAAAACATACATGTATTGTGTAACATGTTGTCCCGGGAGTGTCATCTGATGAAGAATATCAAAGGTTAGTGATTCATTTGATCAATATTTCTGCTTTTTGTGACTTCTCTCTTTGCTTGGAAAATCGCTGTCTGCTTTCTGTGACTAGTTAATGACCTAACATAATGATATGCTCTGCTTTCGCAGAAAAGCTTTTTTGAAATCGGACACTGTAGTTGGTTTAACGAGAATTTTATCTTTAAAATTGTGCCTAATACTTGTATGTTTGAGAAAATTGAATTATGAGATTTCTGTTGATTGAATTTGGCGCACTCAATTTCATTGGCTGCTGGCGAGGGAGACAGGTTATGCTGTGTTTGCACAAGAGTATAATTAATTGACTGATCCCTCCTGATTGAATCATTAAAAATTTTGTTATCTGTTATTTTACCAGGTAAATTGACTGAGAACACATTCTAATTTACAACAATGACCTGGGGAATAGTTACAGGGGAGAGGAGGGGGATGAATGAGTCAATCGTAAACTGGGGATTATTAGGTGACCGTGATGGTTTGGGTGCCAGATTGGGAATTTAGTAGGGACACCGGGGTTAACACCTCTACTCTTACGATAAGTGCCATGGGATCTTTAATGACCTCAGAGAGTGAGGACACCCATTTAACATCCCATCCAAATGACAGCACCCTACACAGAGCAGTGTCCCAATCACAGCCCTGGGGCATGTTCTAGACCAGAGGAAAGAGTGCCTCCTACTGCCCCTCCAACACCACTTCCAGCAGCATCTGGTCTACCATCCAGGGACTGACATGGACCAATCCTGCTTAGCTTCAGAAGCAAGCCAGCAGTGGTATGCAGGGTGGTATGCTGCTGGCAATGTATAAAGAATAATGGGGAAATTAATAATGGGGTGCATTCAGAAGGATGCAACATTTTGGAAGGTTATAAACAAATATGATGTGTTTAACAAATATGTCTCTCCGAGATGTAGAATAAAGAAATACATTGTCTCTAATCATGAAATGTATATCTGCAATGCTCAAAGGTTTTGCGACTGAATGTGGCCCGTGTGATTCTTCCTTAACAAAGATCCCCACCTACATGACTACTTTAAAATGTTGGAAGCCCTCAATGGCAATGTTCATGTCAAAATGGATTTTATCCACCTAGAGTCCTCTATCTAACTCCATGAGACTGACTCAATAGCCAGGTATAGACCAGCAAATGCCGGCCCCTATTTGCAATGAGGTGCACCTGGAGACAAAGAGATACACCTGGGTTAATTAAGACATGTCACATAACATAAATACCAGGTGTATTGGGTCTTGTTATCATCAGTTGCATTTTCTCTGTTACTACCACTCCTGTACCTGGAATCATGCGCATGTTCAGACTGACGGTGGTCACATGTGAGTATACAAAATCTGTATCTGATGCAGATTAGAATTTAAATATATACGATCAAATGTTAGTAATAGAAGAATGTCATATGATTTGAGGGACATTCAGTTCCTATTGGGCAAAAAAGTATTCAAAACAAAGTCATATAACAAATGTCACATTTTGTGCCTGGAATAAGAGACCAAATGCTCAACTTGACTATAATACACTTAGTATAACTGAAATGTATTAGTATAGAGACCAATGCTGAATTCTAGCTTCATGGTCCAAGTGCATATGTTGTGAGATGTTGCTGAACTAGCTGTGTGATGTTTCAGTGCTGGCTGCAGCTTGCTGTACACTAACGGATGGAGGTACTGTATGTAATAATGATGATACTACTTAACCAAGCTAATGTGAGTGGTGTGTAATTCCTGTTTATTTGTCCTGGCAGCAATCAGCATCACATGTGAAGGCTCTGATGCTTTACTGCAATGTGGTAAGCTAGTCAACCCTACAGTATACTCACCGACCACCTATGATAGTTTCTACTGTAGATTAGCATCACTAGCCCACACCATAGAGACCCATACTTGGCTCTCCTTTGTCCCTCACCTTTCTCCTTTTCATTCCCTCTTCCCCATCTCCCTCAGATGGAGGTAAGATTCAAATCAAGCGTGCCAACTATGGTCGTCGTCAACACGATGTGTGTTCCATTGGGCGCCCCGATAACCAACTCACCGACACCAACTGCCTCAGCCAATCCACCACCAGCAAGATGGCAGAAAGGTACTGGAACCTGTGTTTACCTGTAGGAACTCCTTGACTAGTGTTAACCAGCAAGATGGCAGAAAGGAATACATGACCTCTACCTGTCTTTGAAACACACAGATGCGGTGGGAAGAGCGAGTGTGTTGTGCCGGCATCCAATTTCGTTTTTGGAGACCCCTGTGTCGGGACTTACAAGTACCTGGACATCAAATACTCCTGTGTCCAACAGCAAGAAACAAGTCAGTCTCTGAATGTGTGCTAATAACACATAGTGGTGGGCACCAATATACATAATTAGATTCAACGTACTATCGGTATGACTGTGGCATGTTGGGATATTGTTTAATACTCCTACCCACTTTACTCTTTTGTAAAATAGTGCACTCTGCTGATAGATAGAAAAGGAATAGAATGGGTTGGTTCCCCTATGGTACCAGCTTGCTAACTACGTTTTATTAAATGCCGTCTTATGGCCACAACGCTTCATACGTGCATGGGTTTCTCAACGTGTAAACCACCCTCACCTGCTAACTAACCCTAGCTAGCCTACAAGCTGTGGTTATTGAAGAATGTAGCCGGCAACAACTTTAGTTAGCGTAGCCTATAGGGAGGTCAGGGACCTGGAAGTGTGGTGCCAAGACGACAAAGGAACTGATTGTGGACTACAGGAAACGGAGGGCCGAGCCCCTCCCAACCAGGAGGCTAGAAATATTTGGTATCAGCCCTCCGATCCTCAATTCTACAGCTGGACCATTGAGAGCTTTTTGACTGGCTGCATCACCACTAGGTATGGCATCTGACTGCAAGGTGCTACAGAGGGTAGTGTGTACGGCCCAGTACATCACTCAAGCTGGGCTCCCTGCCATCAGGATCTCGACACCACGTGTGTCTGAAGGCCCTACATACAGACTCGAGCCACCCAAGTCATACTGGCCTCTGATACGCCATAACAAATGGTACGGGTGCACCAAGTCTGGAACCAACAGGACCCTGAATGGCTTCTACTTCCTCCAAGCCATAAAACTGCTGAATGAATACCCCGACCATCTGCATTTAACCTTTTCGACTTGTCTCATATGCTGCTGCTGCTCCTTGTTATATGTACATATCTCGCTCAATTAGCCAGCAAGAACATGGAAGGGAAGTGTCTCGAGCTTATTTGATGGTTGTGCACACTTCATCTGGTTTACCACTGAATATGTTTCAGTGAACGGTAACTAGCTAGCGCAACTCCCACAGATTGGTAGGGTCTATAGCTAATCTGACAGATGGCACAGCACAAACTGCATAGAAATACAGATTTGGTGTAGCGGGTCGACCTGTTTCACCAGCTTACCAACTGTTCAAAAGGAAGTGAAACTACAAGGTAACGGTGGAAGATGACGCGCATAACTTTCTATACTTTAGTTCATGCCAACATGTTTAAAATGCACCTGAAATCAACATTCCCTATTAGTGCCCATCACTAACACTTCACCAGGAAAATGTGTGTCTTAATTTGTGTGGTGTAACTCCTGTGTTGTCCTTGCAGTAAGCAGCATCATATGTGAAGGCTCTGATTCTCAACTACTATGTGGTAAGCTGGTCAACACTACTGTACGGTGTATTCATGTAGTGACGTATGTTAGTCACTAGCCCACACAAACAACCAGATTTGGTAATCCTTTTCTTCGTTCTCTTCCTCAGATCGGGGTGAGATCCATATTCAGCGTGCCAACTATGGTCGTCGTCAACACGATGTGTGTTCCATTGGGCGCCCACATAAACAACTCAAAAACACCAACTGCCTCAGCCCATCCACCACCAGCACAATGGCAAAAAGGTACTGAAACCTTTAGTGTGCATATACCTGTAGGCACTCATTGGCTGTGATGTTAACCTCTACCTGTTTCACACAGGTGTGACGGAGAGCGCCAGTGTATCATCAAGGTATCCAACTCCGTATTCGGCGACCCCTGTGTCGGAACCTACAAGTACTTGGATGTGGCTTACACCTGTTACTGAATGTGAGTGTTGAATATGTTCATGCACACATGACTGGGAACTAGAATGCTGGTACTGATGGTTTGTCTTGCAGGATATCTTCCTGGGGAACCTGAAGATGCACAAGGCTTCTGGGACATTTTCATCGGGTCGTGCTGTTTTCCTCCAACTGCCAAATCAACTTCAGTGACCATTGTAAACCTGTGCAATTTGTGCTGAAACATTTCTTAAACCATTTCTGAACTGGTTGTTGGTCTGAATTAAATGACGTGGCTGGAAGACGATACTGGTTGCCTCTTGTATATTACTAAATGTCACACCAATATTACTGACCATGTGTCCGGTTTTCTCTCTTACACGGTGTTCACCGGTCTCATTTGTACCTGGGGCTAACGTGCCTTTGTCTTGATGTCTGTAATCTGTGCCCACCTTTAGGCAGCTGTAGACAAGTTTAATACTCATTGTAATCTCTTTCCTGACCACCTCAGGCGGTGTGATCTGGATGGTCAAACAATTTTTAAATCAATTGAACCTGCCTCTCAAATCACTGACGGGTAGTACTTATGCCATCAGCAGCCTTAATGGTCCTAATTTGTATTAATCACCAGCTAAGCTGGTCACAAAGCAGACCTGGATGGGTGAGACATTTTTACACACTGTTTAGACCCTACAAACATTGATAGTTAAGTGGTTGGATCATGAACCAATTGTTACTGTGTAAATTCAGCTAGACTATTTCTTCTCTTACTAAACATACTTCCAGAGAAGCTGCCCAACTACATCACATTAGTCTAACAGCTTCTTATCCAGAGACACACAGGGTCACAGGCACGTTGACAAATCTCCCACAATGTCAAAGGGGGACCTGACCGATACAGCCATCCAAGAGCTGGCCCTCAACCATCACATTCCACCCTGAGAAATAAAATAATTCTATTCCCTGCCCTATGCACCACCAAATAAGAGAAACAACCATGAAAAACAGCCAGGCCAACAATGTTTGAGTGCATGTATGGCACCATGTCCATCTGAGGATTCATTTGTACAAACACCTGCATGGCATAAGCCTTAACTGTATCAACACAGCCCCTCAGTGTCATTCAAATGTATTGGTTTTATCTGGAATGTATTTTACATCTCATTCTATCCTTTGCCCAGCAACTTCACCCCCACTTGTCTCCAATTCCACATCCCAACCCTCAGCTTCCCTTAGCCCATCCCACCTGTCTCTGCTGGCCACACACTTTGGATTTCTACGCAGCATATTTCAACTATGCTGTGATTAACATACCATTTCTATAGAATAGACTCTACAGACTGTTGGAAAAACGTTAATAGTATTAGTAATTGATCTCCAACAGTATATCTAGGGTCAATTTTAGATCAATGTTTTGCATTTTCAACTATTCCTGAGCACCTACTTGAGGGCAATACTAAGATAAATGGTCAATTGATTCTGCATTAGCTGAAAAGCACAAGTCTTGAATCATAGAGGAATCTCTTCCCAACAATTTTGCAATCTGTATGGCACATAACATCCTGGTCCTCAAATGAAACTGGTATACATTCCTATTTATGCTATTTTTATTCCGCTGCAAGTTTTGATCCTGTTAAATTGGGCAGACAGACCACTTCCCTACCTCCTTCTGCTGCCACCTGCCTCCATTTTTGGTGTAATGCTGTAATCAATTGGTTATAATCTTGGACTGAGCAGACCTTTCCATATATTTCTGATAACTCTAAAAGACAACTCACCCATTCCAATTTACAATATAATTTAATAACAAAATACCCTTTTCAAACTGTTTCCCATAAATACAGGTATTTTATCAACCAGCACATTTAAATTCAGCATTAACCTGTTTGGGCTGCAGGGGCAGTATTGAGTAGCCGGATAAAAGGTGCCCATTTCAAACGGCCTTGTACTCAATTCTTGCTCGTACAATATGCTTATTACTATTGGATAGAAAACACTCTCTAGTTTCTAAAACCGTTTGAATTATATCTGTGAGTAAAACAGAACTCAAGTTGGAGCAAACTTTCTATGAGGAAGTGAGAAATCTGAAATCAGACAGGCTGTTCTGGGGTCAGTTTATTAATTTGCATGTCTTCTATTGGTCGAGATGCACTGCATACGCCTTCCCCAAGATGTCAGCAAATAGTGAGAATTGGAATGGAGTTGCTAGGCAGATCTGAGGCCATATAAATGGTCTGGGAACGTGGGGTGCACTCTTTTCATCATTCGCCATGACGCAAGACAGACCTCAGGATGGCGTTCTGGGAAGCTCCCGTTATAGGCCTTAGATATATCCGGCTCTGATTTTATTCGATATAGGTGTTAAAGACATCATAATGTTGTTATTTTAAACCGAGTTATATCAGTTTATATCAGTATATTGCGATTTTCAGATATTTCTTTGTGCTGCGTTATAGTGAGTTGGGCACGTCTGGGCCACATGGCTAATGTTTACTGCTAATTCCAAAGTTGAAGGCGACAATCTACAACCGAGCAACGATTCTTTTGGACAAAGGACAACTTGCCCAAGATTCTGATGAAAGCTCATCAAAAAGTAAGAACTATTTATGATGTTAATTCGTTGTTCTGTTGAAAAATGTAAAACTCCTATTCCGCCATTAATTTCGGTGCGGTCTCGCTTTAACGCACGCTGTATGTCGTAGTAACGTTAATTTTAAAAATCTAACACAGTGGTTGCATTAAGAACTAATGTATCTTTCATTTGCTGTCCAACCTGTATTTTTTAGTCAAGTTTATGATTAGTTACTGATTAGATTAGGTGCCTCTCCCAAGATTTCTCCCGACATTTTGTTGGCAGCTTGGCTACTATTCTCATTGTATAACCACGATTTGTGCCGCTAAATATGCACATTTTCGAACAAACTCTATATGTATTGTGTAATATGATGTTATAGGATTGTCATCTGAAGAAGTTTGAGAAGGTTAGTGAAAAAATTTAGATCTTTTGCTGGTTTATTCGTTATCGCTATTGTTGGCTTGAATCAATGCTGTTGTGTGGTTGGCTATTGTAGTAAGCTAATATAATGCTATATTGTGTTTTCGCTGTAAAACACTTAAAAAATCTGAAATATTGGCTGGATTCACAAGATCTTTGTCTTTCATTTGCTGTACGCTGTGTATTTTTAAGAAATGTTTTATGATGAGTATTTAGGTAATTCACGTTGGTCTCTGTAGTTATTCTAGTTGCTTTGGTGAGAGTTGTGATGGTGGCTGCAATGTAAAACTATGATTTATACCTGAAATACGCACATTTTTCGAACAAAACATATGCTATACAATAAATATGTTATCAGACTGTCATCTGATGAAGTTGTTTCTTGGTTAGTGACTATTTATATCTTTATTTGGTCAAAATTGTGATAGCTACCTATGCAGGAAAAAAATGGTGGGAAAAAAAAGTTGTGTCTTTTGCTATCGTGGTTAGCTAATAGAAATACATATTGTGTCTTCCCTGTAAAACATTTTAAAAATCAGAAATGATGGCTGGATTCACAAGATGTGTATCTTTCATCTGGTGTCTTGGACTTGTGATTTAATGATATTTAGATGCTAGTATTTTCTTGTGACGCTATGCTAGGCTATGCTAGTCAGCTTTTTTACTGATGGGGGTGCTCCCGGATCCGGGATTGTGATGAAGTAGAAGTTAAATCATATCAAATAACAACATTAGAGGATTAGAAATCCAAGGCTTAGAAACAAAGGTGTCCATGTATGCCAATTACTCAAGTTTTATATTTAGTCTGCTAGCTAGATCCCTGTAATGTCTCATTGAAGATCTAGATAACTTTTCTGGACTCTCTGGACTAAAACCTAATTATGAGAAGTGTACAATATTACGTATTGGATCTTTAAAAAATACAACTTTTACAATACTATGCAGTTCATATTTAAAATGGGCTGACGGTGAAGTAGAAATGATTGGTATTCATATGAAAAAAATATTAAATGAGCCCTACACAATGAATTTAAACAGCAAACAGACAGCTTTATCTGGGACGCTAAACCAGACAAGATACAGTGTGCCTATCTATATTTATCCATTTGTATATTTGTATTTAAACAGGTAAGTTGTCTGAGAACACATACTCATTTACAGCAACAACCTGGGGAATAGTTACAGGGGAGAAGAGGGGGGATGAATGAGCCAATTCTAAACCGGGGATGATTAGGTGGCCATGATGGTATGAAGGAAAGATTGGGAATTTAACCAGGACACTGTGGTTAACACCCCTACTCTTGCGATCAGTGCCATGGGATTTTTAGTGACCACAGAGAGTCAGGACACCCATGTAACGTCCCATCCAAAAGACGCCACCCTACTGCCTTTGGTCATTGGGATATGTTTTAGACAAGAGGAAAGGGTGCCTCCTACTGACCCTCCAACACAACTTGCAGAAGCATCTGTTCTCCCATCCAGGGACTTACCAGGACCAACCCTGCTTAGCTTAGCTTCAGAAGCAAACCAGCAGTGGGATGATGGGTGGTATGCAGGTCTAGCTGGCTATATAATGAATATGAATTGGGTGTTGTGATATTATTAAATATAAAAGCACTAAACATCTCTAAAATCTTCACTTTGTCAAAAGATTTATTTGAACCCTAAATGGTTCTCAAGTAAAATACTAAGAAAAGTTAATCCACTGTTTAAATAGCGCTTTTGCCTGTGTACAGATTTCGATGTCTCATTTTTGATTGATTGCAAATGATACCTTTTTCTAAGTATCTCTCTTTTTCAAACAAGCATTGCAGAGCTGGCTACAATTTAAATTTCATCCACCTGAAAAGATAGAACAAATATTAATGCTGAATTTAAATGTGCTGGTTGATAAAATACCTGTATTTATGGGAAACAGTTTGAAAAGGGTATTTTGTTATTAAATGATAGTCAATTGGAATGGGTGAGTTGTCTTTCATAGAGTTATCAGAAATATATGGAAAGGTCTGCTCAGTCCAAGATTATAACCAATTGATTACAGCATTACACCAAAAATGGAGGCAGGTGGCAGCAGGAGGAGGTAGGGAAGTGGTCTGTCTGCCCAATTTAACAGGATCAAAACTTGCAGCGGAATAAAAATAGCATAAATAGGAATGTATACCAGTTTCATTTGAGGACCAGGATGTTGATATGTGCCATACAGATTGCAAAATTGTTGGGAAGAGATTCCTCTCGATGATTCAAGACTTGTGCTTTTCAGCTAATGCAGATTTCGTAGTGAGAATACAGAATCAATTGACCATTTATTTTAGTATTGCCCTCAAGTAGGTTCTCAGGAATAGTTGAAAATGCAAAACATTGATCTAAAATTGACCCTAGATATACTTTTGGAGATCAATTACTAAAACTATTAACGTTTTTCCAACAGTCTGTAGAGTCTATTCAATAGAAATGGTATGTTAATCACAGCATAGTTAAAATATGCTGCGTCAAAATCCAAAAGTGTGTGGCCAGCAGAGACAGGTGGGATGGGCTAAGGGAAGCTGAGGGTTGGGATGTGGAATTGTAAACAAGTGGGGGTGGAGTTGCTGGGCAAAGGATAGATGTAAAATACATTCCAGATAAAAATACATTTGAATGACACTGAGGGGCTGTGTTGATACAGTTTAGGCTTATGCCATGCAGGTGTTTGTACAAATGAATCCTCAGATGGACATGGTGCCATACATGCTCTCAAACATTGTTGGCCTGGCTGTAGTCCCGTGTGGCTCAGTTGGTAGAGCATGGCGCTTGCAACGCCAGGGTTGTGGGTTCATTCCCCACGGGGGGACCAGGATGAATATGTATGAACTTTCCAATTTGTAAGTCGCTCTGGATAAGAGCGTCTGCTAAATGACTTAAATGTAAATGTAATGTAAATGTTCCTCTTATTTGGTGGTGCATAGGGCAGGAAATAGAATTATTTTATTTCTCAGGGTGGAATGTGATGGTTGAGGGCCAGCTCTTGGATGGCTGTATCGGTCAGGTCCCCCTTTGACATTGTGGGAGATTTGTCAACGTACCTGTGACCCTGTGTGTCTCTGGATAAGAAGCTGTTAGATTAATGTGATGTAGTTGGGCAGCTTCACTGGAAGTATGTTTAGTAAGAGAAGAAATAGTCTAGCTTTATTTACACAGTAACAATTGGTTCATGAGCCAACCACTTAACTATCAATGTTTGTAGGGTCTAAACAGTGTATAGAAATGTCTCACCCATCCAGGTCTGCTTTGTGACCAACTTAGCTGGTGATTAATACAAATTAGGACCATTAAGGCTGCTGATGGCATAAGTACTACCTGTCAGTGATTTGAGAGGCAGGTTCAATTGATTTAAAAATTGTTTGACCATCCAGATCACACTGCCTGAGGTGGTCAGGAAAGAGATCACAATGAGTATTATACTTGTCTACAACTGCCTAAAGGTGGGCACAGATTACAGACATCAAGACAAAGACAGCCCCAGGTACAAATGAGACCGGTGAACACCGTGTAAGAGAGAATACCAGACACATGGTCAGTAATATTGGTATGACATTTAGTAATATACAAGAGGCAACCAGTATCGTCTTCCAGCCACATCATTTAATTCAGACCAACAACCACAGTTCAGAAATTGTTTAAGAAATGTTTCAGCACAAAATGCACAGGTTTACAATGGTCACTGAAGTTGATTTGGCGGTTGGAGGAAAACAGCACGACCCGATGAAGATATCCCAGAAGCCTTGTGCATCTTCAGGTTCCCCAGGAAGATATCCTGCAAGACAAACCATCAGTACCAGCATTCTAGTTCCCAGTCATGTGTGCATGAACATATACAACACTCACATTCAGTAACAGGTGTAAGCCACATCCAAGTACTTATAGGTTCCGACACAGGGGTCGCCGAACACCGAGTTGGATACCTTGACGATACACTGGCGCTCTCCGTCACACCTGTATGAAACAGGTAGAGGTTAACATCACAGCCAATGAGTGCCTACAGGTATATGCACACTAATGGTTTCAGTACCTTTCTGCCATTGTGCTGGTGGTGGATGGGCTGAGGCATTTGGTGTTTTTGAGTTGTTTATGTGGGCGCCCAATGGAACACACATCGTGTTCACGACGACCATAGTTGGCACGCTGAATATGGATCTCACCCCGATCTGAGGAAGAGAACGAAGAATAGGATTACCAAATCTGGTTGTATGTCTGGGCTAGTGACTAACATACGTCACCACATGAATACACCGTACGGTAGTGTTGACCAGCTTACCACATAGTAGTTGAGAATCAGAGCCTTCACATATGATGCTGCTTACTGCAAGGACAACACAGGAGTTACACAACACTGGCCAGACAAATTAAGACACACATTAGCCTGGTGAAGTGTTAGTGATGGGCACTAATAGGGAAAGTTGATTTCAGGTGCATTTTAAACATGTTGGCATGAACTAAAGTATAAAAAGTTAGGCTCGTCATCTTCCACAGTTACCTTGTAGTTTCACTTCCTTATGAACAGTTCTCGAAATGCTAACATTTTAATTAAGCAAACTGGCCGGCTATACCTAAGCTGGTGAAGCAGGTCGACCCGCTACACCAAATCTGTATTTCTATGCCGTTTGTGCCATCTGTCAGATTAGCTATAAACCCTACAAATCAGTAGGAATTGCACTAGCTAGTTACCGTTCACTGAAACATATTCAGTGGTAAACCAGATTAAGTGTGCACAACCATCAAATAAGCTTGAGACACTTCCCTTCCATGTTCTTGCTGGCTAATTGAGCGAGATATGTACATATAACAAGGAGCAGCAGCAGCATGTGAGACATGACGAAAAGGTTACTGCAAAAAGGGTCAATGCAGATGGTCAGGGTAGTCATTCAGCAGTTTTATGGCTTGGAGGAAGTAGAAGCCATTCAGGGTCCTGTTGGTTCCAGACTTGGTGCACCCGTACCATTTGTCATGGAGAAGCAGAGACCAGTATGACTTGGGTGGCTCGAGTCTGTATGTAGGGCCTTCAGACACATGTGGTGTCGAGATCCTGATGGCAGGGAGCCCAGCCTGAGTGATGTACTGGGCCGTACACACTACCCCCTGTAGCACCTTGCAGTCAGATGCCATACCTAGTGGTGATGCAGCCAGTCAAAAAGCTCTCAATGGTCCAGCTGTAGAATTGAGGATCGGAGGGCTGATACCAAATATTTCTAGCCTCCTGGTTGGGAGGGGCTCGGCCCTCCGTTTCCTGTAGTCCACAATCAGTTCCTTTGTCGTCTTGGCACCACACTTCCAGGTCCCTGACCTCCCTATAGGCTACGCTAACTAAAGTTGTTGCCGGCTACATTTTTCAATAACCACAGCTTGTTGGCTAGCTAGGGTTAGTTAGCAGGTGAGGGTGGTTTACATGTTGAGAAACCCATGCACGTATGAAACGTTGTGGCCATAAGACGGCATTTAATAAAACGTAGTTAGCAAGCTGGTACCATAGGGGAACCAACCCATTCTATTCCTTTTCTATCTATCAGCAGAGTGCACTATTTTACAAAAGAGTAAAGTGGGTAGGAGTATTAAACAATATCCCAACATGCCACAGTCATACCGATAGTACGTTGAATCTAATTATGGATATTGGTGCCCACCACTAAGTGTTATTAGCACACATTCAGAGACTGACTTGTTTCTTGCTGTTGGACACAGGAGTATTTGATGTCCAGGTACTTGTAAGTCCCGACACAGGGGTCTCCAAAAACGAAATTGGATGCCGGCACAACACACTCGCTCTTCCCACCGCATCTGTGTGTTTCAAAGACAGGTAGAGGTCATGAGTTCCTACAGGTAAACAGCACAGGTTCCAGTACCTTTCTGCCATCTTGCTGGTGGTGGATTGGCTGAGGCAGTTGGTGTCGGTGAGTTGGTTATCGGGGCGCCCAATGGAACACACATCGTGTTGACGACGACCATAGTTGGCACGCTTGATTTGAATCTTACCTCCATCTGGGGGAGATGGGGAAGAGACAATGAAAAGGAGAAAGGTGAGGGACAAAGGAGAGCCAAGTATGGGTCTCTATGGTGTAGGCTAGTAACCCTAATCTACAGTAGAAACTATCATAGGTGGTCAGTGAGTATACTGTTCAGCAGTGTGGACTAGCTTACCACATTGCAGTAAAGCATCAGAGCCTTCACATGTGATGCTGATTGCTGCCAGGACAAATAAACAGGAATTACACACCACTCACATTAGCTTGGTTAAGTAACATCATCATTATTACATACAGTACCTCCATCCGTTAGTGTACAGCAAGCTGCAGCCAGCACTGAAACAACATCACACAGCTAGTTCAGCAACATCTCACAACATATGCACTTGGACCATGAAGGTAGAATTCCACATTTGAGTTATACCTACTGGATTATAGTCAAGTTGAGCATTTGGTCTCTTATTCCAAGAATGCAACGTGACAATTATATATTTTTTTTGACCAATAGAAATTGAAAGTACCTCAAATCATATAACATGTACTTCATTTACTCTCAAATACAAACATTTGGTCATACATATTTAAATTCTAATCTGCATCACATACAGAGTTTGTATACTCACATGTGACCACCGTCAGTCTGAACATGCTCATGATGCCAGGTACAGGAGTGGTAGTAACAGAGAAAATGCAACTGATGATATCTAGACTAAATACACTTGGTATTTATGTTATGTGACATGTCTTAATTAACCCAGGTGTATCTATTTGTCTCCAGGTGCACCTCATTGCAATTAGGGGCCGGCGTTTGCTGGTCTATACCTGGCTATTGGGTCAGTCTCATGGAGTTAGATAGAGGACTCTAGGTGGATAAAATCCATTTTGACATGAACATTGCCATTGAGGGCTTCCAACATTTTAAAGTAGTCATCTAGGTGGGGATCTTTGTTAAGGAAGAATCACACGGGCCACATGCAGTCGCAAAACCTTTGAGCATTGCAGATATAATTTTCATGATTAGAGACAATGTATTTCCTGGTCAGTCCCTGGATGGTAGGCCAGATGCTGCTGGAAGTGGTGTTGGAGGGGCAGTAGGAGGCACTCTTTCCTCTGGTCTAAAAAATATCCCAATTCCCCAGGGCTGTGATTGGGACACTGCTCTGTGTAGGGTGCTGTCATTTGGATGGGATGTTAAAACCTCTACCGCTTCTCTCCATCATTTCCGATTTTTTAAATGTTTTACAGCGAAAACACAATATGTATTTCTATTAGCTAACCACAATAGCCAAACACACAACCGCATATTTTCACCATGTTTCCACCGCATAGGTAGCTTTCACAAAACCGACAAAATAGAGATAAAATTAGTCACTAACCAAGAAACAACTTCATCAGATGACAGTCTTATAACATGTTATACAATACATTTATGTTTTGTTCGAAAATGTGCATATTTGAGGTATAAATCATAGTTTTACAATGCAGCCACCATCAAAAATAGCACCAAAGCAACCAGAATAATTACAGAGAGCAATGTGAAATACATAAATACTCATCATAAAACATTCTTGTGTATCCAGCCAATATTTCCGATTTTTTAAGTGTTTTACAGCGAAAACACAATATAGAATTATCTTCTTTGGGATAGGGGGGCGCTGTTTTCACTTTGTAAAAAATTGTTCCCAAATTAAACTGCCTCGTACTCAATTCTTGCTCGTACAATATGCATATTATTATTACTATTGGATAGAAAACACTCTCTAGTTTCTAAAACCGTTTGAATTATATCTGTGAGTAAAACAGAACTCATTTTGCAGCAAACTTCCTGTCATGAAGTGAGTAATCTGAAATCTGGAGCTCTGTTCCAGGGTCAGTTTATTAGATGTCAGTAAGCAGTGAGAATTGGAATGGTGTGTCTAGGTAGATCTGAGGCTGTATAAAAGCTCTTGGAAACGGGTGTGCAGTCTTTTCAACGTTCGTCATGACGCAAGACAGACCTCAGGATTGCATTCTGAAAAGCTCTCGTTATAGGCGTTAGATATATCCGGCTCTGATTTTATTCGATATAGGTGTTAAAAACATCATAATGTAGTTATTTTAAACCGAGTTATATCAGTTTATATCAGTATATTGCGATTTTCGGTATTTCATTTATGCTGCGTTATAGTGAGTTGAACACGTCTTCGCCACATGGCTAATGTTTGCTGCTAATTCCAAAGTTGAAGACGACAATCTACAACCGAGCAACGATTCTTCTGGACAAAGGACAACCTGCACAAGATTCTGATGGAAGCTCATCAAATAGTAAGAACTATTTATGATGTTAATTCGTTGTTCTGTTGAAAAATGTTAAACTATTATTCCGCCATTAATTTCGGTGCGGTCTCGCTTTAACGCACGCTGTATGTCGTAGTAACGTTAATTTTAAAAATCTAACACTGCGGTTGCATTAAGAACTAATGTATCTTTCATTTGCTGTCCAACCTGTATTTTTTAGTCAAGTTTATGATTAGTTATTGATTAGATTAGGTGCCTCTCCCAAGATTTCTCCCGACATTTTGTTTGCAGCTTGGCTACTATTCTCATTGTATAACCACGATTTGTGCCGCTAAATATGCACATTTTCGAACAAACCATTGTGTTTGTGTAATATGATGTTATAGGACTGTCATCTGATGAAGTTTTGAGAAGGTTAGTGAAAAATTTAATATCTTTTGCTGGTTTATTCGCTATCGCTAACGTGCATGAATCAATGCTGCTGTGTGGTTGGTTATTGTAGTAAGCTAATATAATGCTATATTGTGTTTTCGCTGTAAAACACTTAAAAAATCTGAAATATTGGCTGGATTCACAAGATCTTTGTCTTTCATTTGCTGTACACTATGTATTTTTCATAAATGTTTTATGATGAGTATTTAGGTAATTCACGTTGCTCTCTGTAGTTATTCTAGTTGCTTTGGTGAGAGTTGTGATGGTGGCTGCAATGTAAAACTATGATTTATACCTGAAATATGCACATTTTTCGATCAAAACATATGCTATACAATAAATATGTTATCAGACTGTCATCTGATGAAGTTGTTTCTTGGTTAGTGACTATTTATATCTTTATTTGGTCGAATTTGTGATAGCTACCTATGCAGTAAAAAAATGGTGGGAAAAAAAAGTTGTGTCTTTTGCTATCGTGGTTAGCTAATAGAAATACATATTGTGTCTTCCCTGTAAAACATTTTAAAAATCAGAAATGATGGCTGGATTCACAAGATGTGTATCTTTCATCTGGTGTCTTGGACTTGTGATTTCATGATATTTAGATGCTAGTATTTACTTGTGGCGCTATGCTAGGCTATGCTAGTCAGCTTTTTTACTGATGAGGGTGCTCCCGGATCCGGGATTGGGACCAACTAGAGGTTAGCGTCCCAGATAAAGCTGTCTGTTTTCTGTTTAAATTCATTGTGTTGGGCTCATTTAATATTTTTTCATATAAATACCAATCATTTCTACTTCACCGTCAGCCCATTTTAAATATGAACTGCATAGTAATGTAAAAGTTGTATTTTTTAAAGATCCAATACGTAATATTGTACACTTCTCATAATTACGTTTTAGTCCAGAGAGTCCAGAAAAGTTATCTAGATCTTCAATGAGACATTACAGGGATCTAGCTAGCAGACTAAATATAAAACTTGAGTAATCGGCATACATGGACACCTTTGTTTCTAAGCCTTGGATTTCTAATCCTCTAATGTTGTTATTTGATATGATTTAATAGCTGGCATTTCGATGGCCATAACGAATAGATATGGTGACACGGACACCCTTGTTTAACTCTTCTTGACAATTCAAAACTCTCTGAGAAGTAGCCGCTTTTTACACTTTTACACCTGGGGTTGCTATCCAGTACGTTTACCCATTTCTAAGAGAATCACCGAAATTGTAAACATCCAGGCATTTTATGAATACATTTCTAGTCCGTAATTGCCTGTAGACCCTGTCACATACGTCTCTTGTCTGGGACATTGAATTGCGATTCCATTGTGTCCCTATACTGACATTCTGCTTGTTTGATTGCCTTGCAGAGGGAATAACTACACTCTTTATATTCAGCTTTATTCCCCGACCTCTTTCCATGGTTGAATGCGGTGGTTTGCGCTTTCAGTTTTGCGCGAATGCTGCCTTCTATCCAAAGGTTCTGGTTGGGGTAGGTTTTAATAGTAACACTGGGTACAACCTCTCCAATGTACATTCTAATAAATTCACTCACAGAGTCGGCGTATAAATCGATTTTATTGTCTGAGGCTTCCCGGAATATTTCCCAGTCCACGTGATCAAAACAATCTTGAAGCTTCAATTCCGATGGGTCAGACCAGCGTTGAATGGTTTTAGTCACAGGTACATCCTGCTTGAGTTTCTGCCTATAGGGCGGTATGAGCAAGATGGAGTCGTGGTTGGATTTGCCGAAAGGAGGGCGGGGGAGGGCCTTGTATGGATCGCGGAAGTTAGATTAACAGTGGTCGAGTGTTTTGCTCGAGCAGGTACGAAAGTCAATGTGCTGGTAAAATTGAGGTAGTCTTGTTCTCAAAATAGCTTTCCTAACATCCGCAGCTTCAATAAATCAGCCTGAGGATATATGGCTTCCGGGGGAAGGGGGGAGTATACACGGCCGTGACTATAATCAAAGAGAATTGTCTTGGGAGATAATACGGTCGGCATTTGACTGTATGGATTTCTAGTTCAAGTGAACAAAAGGACTTGAGTTACTGTATGTTCATAAACCACCACCCTTCCACTTACCAGAGAGATGTTTTTTTCTGTCGGCGCGACGCATGAAGAAACCCGATGGCTGTATCGACTCTGACAACATATCCCGAGTGAGCAATGTTTCCGTGAAACATAGAATGTTACAATCTCTAATGTCTCTCTGGAAGGCAACTCGTGCCCTAATTTCGTCCAAAAATTACTACATAATTTCCAAAGGACTTGAAGCGAGGCGACCATCTCTGTCTGCGCCATCTTTTGATCATTTAGCTTCCTCCTTTACAATATAATTTGGAGAATCACAGGTAACAACATTTTTGTAAATAGATTACATTAGATGGTTCTAGAATAAGTTCATCCATTTCTTTTAGTTTTTCCTCTAATTTATTTTGCATCACTGTAGTTCTTTTTTTGCTTCCTGTACCATTAGAGAATGTATTTCCCTTGTTAGTCCTGACTCTTTAGCCAGCAACTGCTTTTTTATTGTTGTTGAAAATTGAATTGAATAACCTCTCAAGTTACATTTAAAGGTATCCCACACAATAAGGGGATTTGCTGAACATATGTTGTACTGGAAAAATTATATTATAAATGATTTTGTCTAAGTTCACAATAAATTGTCACCCAGTAAACTTTGATTACATGTCCAATATCCCCATCCACGTGGACATTCCGTAAGAGTTATGTGAAAGCCAATTAGATGTTGATCCGATCGCATTCGGTCTCCTATTGTCCATTGGTTTGATTTGGGATGAGCACAGCAGTACCACAACGACAGTACCACGGGACATATTAATGATGGTATAATATAAATAAAAAATTAACTGTGTGGATCACGCCGCCTGTTCCTGGTTGCTGATATTCTGGTTCGCCTAATTTCAGTTTGACAAAAGTATAGTGTCGCATCATTGTATCATCTAAACTGCAATGAAATATATTTTCAGACCAAAAAGTACTATTTTCAGCTGTTGAACACTGGTGTACAAAAATGTCACTCATCATTGTATTAGCGCACTACAGATCTACCACTTAGACTTGATTTCAATGAGGGATAGATCAATGTTGGTGTATTGCCAAAATATGTGGGACAGTGCCAGAGATACCTTTGAGGAGATGGGGAAACTCCATTGGCATCATATCAACTTCTTATGGCTGCAGGGGCAGTATTGAGTAGCTTGGATGAAAGGTGCACAGAGGTGCCCAGAGTAAACGGCCTGCTCCTCAGTCATAGTTGCTAATATATGCATATTATTAGTAGTATTGGATAGAAAACACTCTGAAGTTTCTAAAACTGTTTGAATTATGTCTGTGAGTATAACATAACTCATATGGCAGGCAAAAACCAGAGAAAAAATCCAAACAGGAAGTGGAAATTCTGAGGCTGATGGATTTTCAACCAAGATCTCATTGAAATCACAGCGAGATATGGATGAGTTTGCACTTCCTACGGCTTCCACTAGATGTCAACAGTCTGTAGAACCTTATGTGATGCCTCTACTGTGAAGGGGGGCCGAATGAGAGGGGAATTAGTCAGGTCTGCCATGACCTGACCATTCTTTGACCATGCGCGTTCACATGAGAGGGAGCTCTGTTCCATCGCTCATCTGAAGTCAATGTAATTCTCCGTTTGGAACGTTATTCAAGATTTATGTTAAAAATATTCTAAAGATTGATTCAATACATCGTTTGACATGTTTCTATGGACTGTTACGGAACTTTTGGACATTTCGTCAGGTTTTAGTGAACGCACTTCCCTGACGTAGGATTTGGTTACCAAACACACTACAAAAATAGCTATTTGGACATAAATGATGGACATTACCGAAAAAAACGAACATTTCTTGTGGAAGTGGGAGTCCTGGGAGTGCATTCCGAAGAAGATCAGCAAAGGTAAGTGAAGATTTATAATCTTTTTATGAGTTTTGTTGACTGCACAATTTGGCGGGGAACTGTATGGCTTGCTTTTGTGGCTGAACGCTGTTTTCAGATTATTGAATATTGTGTTTTGCCCTAAAGCTTTTTGAAATCTGACACAGCGGTTGCATTAAGAACAAGTGTATCTCTAATTCTATGTAAAACATGTATCTTTCATCAAAGTTTATCATGAGTATTTATGTTATTTGACGTGGCTCTGCAACTTCTCCGGATTTTTTGGAGGCATTTCTGAACATGGCGCCAATGTAAACGGAGGTTTTTGGATATAAATATGAACTTAATCGAACAAGACATATATGTATTGTGTAACATGAAGTTCCATGAGTGTCATCTGATGAAGATCATCAAAGGTTAGTGATTCATTTTATCTCTATTTGTGCTTTTTGTGACTCCTCTCTTTGGCTGGAAAAATGGTTGAATTTTTCTGTGAGTTGGTGGTGACCTAACATAATCGTTTGTGGTGCTTTTGCTGAAAAGCCTATTTGAAATCGAACACTTTAGTGGGATTAACAACAAGATTACCTTTAAAATGGTATAAGATACATGTATGTTTGAGGAATTTTAATTATGAGATTTCTGTTGTTAGATTTTGGCGCCCTGCACTTTCACTGGCTGTTGTCATATCGATCCCGTTTTCCGGGATTGCAGCCATAAGAAGTTTTAATGCCCATTTTGTATGTTGCCCATACGTTGTCAATGGCCTCCTCAGTGCGTTCTGGACTATTCTGGAACAAGGAGAGCTCTTCAAGGAGTGAATGGGAATCAATTGGGCGCTAGCTGAAAAACCCAACTTTAGCATGAATTCCGTGAACAAGTGCAAAATTGCAACTTTAATCCGAGATGTTTGATAATATCGTATTGCTTTAAAATAGTGACATTATCTACTTTTGAGGAAAATAGGCAGGTTTCTCGACTTTGAGAAGGCATTGCGTGATGATTAGCCTAGCAACCGTCTGACGCATTATGACAACGTGAATGTGATTCGTCAAAAGTTTGTGGGGCGTTATACGTTTCTCCAATCATTGCCAATGGGAGTTTATCTCCTACTGTTCTCTAAAAATGGAAAGCAGCCTTAGCAAGTTTTCCAAAAATATCACCAACATGTATCCTGCTTCACAAGAGGATCCAGCCTGCTTGACCATGTACAAGCAAAACATCCGTGATAAGTACAGCGGTCTAAGGCACTGCATCTCAGTGCTAGGGACGTTACTACAGACCCGGGTTCGGCCGGTGGGGCTTTACTTGACCCAAGTCACCAGTTGAATGGCGTTTCCTCCGACACATTGATACATCTGGCTTCCAGGTTAATTAACTTCTCTAGGATAGGGGGCAGCATTTTCACATTTGGATGTGTGCCCAGAGTAAACTGCCTCCTACTAGGTCCCAGATGCTAATATATACATATTATTATTAGTATTAGTATTGGATAGAAAACACTCTGAAGTTTCTAAAACTGTTTGAATCATGTCTGTGACTATAACATAACGTATTTGGCAGGCAAAACCCCGAGGACAAACCATTCAGATTTAAATTTTTTGAGGTCACTCTCTTTTCAATGTGTTTTCATTGGGAATCCAGATTTCTAAGGGACCTTCCTGTAGTTCCTATCGCTTCCACTGGATGGCAACAGTCTTTAGAAATTGGTTGAGGTTTTTCCTTTGAGAAATGAAGGAGTAGCCATGTTCAGAATGAGTTTCCAGTGAAGTGTACTGTTAGTTAGAGGTGCGTGACCAGAAGGCATGCTACACATTGTTTTCCTCCGGTATTGAACACAGATCATCCCGTCTTCAATTTTATCGATTATTTACGTTAAAAAATACCGAAAGTTGTATTACAAAAGTAGTTTGAAATGTTTGGACAAAGCTTACAGGTAAATGTTGAGATATTTTGTAGTCACGTTGTGCAAGTTGGAACTGATGTTTTTCTGGATCAAACGCGCCAAATAAATGGACATTTTGGATATATATCAACGGAATTAATCGAGCAAAAGGACCATTTGTGATGTTTATGGGACATATTGGAGTGCCAACAGAAGAAGCTCGTCAAAGGTAAGGCATGAATTATATCTTTATTTCTGCGTTTTGTGTCGCGCCGGGAGGCTTGAAATATGATGGTCTGTGATTGTTAGCTGGGGTGCAATCCTCAAACTGCATCGCTTGGCAAGGACTTCAGACTATCACAGACTGCAAAAGGCAATCCTGCTGTGCCATGCCCACCAAAGCCTTGAGACAATTGAGACATGGATTCTGCCATTTAGTTGAAACCCCCTCGGGCGGATTACGTCAGTAGTCCAGTCGTGAAGGATCGGCGGGGCTCCATATCGGCAATTAAAGGGGTCCAGGCAAATTGGCAAAATAGGTATTGTAGCTTAAGGAGTGGATGAAGGACCTCTTCAGCTAGCCGAAAGATGGGCCTAGCGTAGGCTAACTCCAGGCTAATTGGTGCTTGCTTCGGGACAGAGACGTTAGCCAGGAGAAGCCAATCGGATAACAGCTAGCTAGCTGCGATGACCCAGGTGAAAAGGTTCAGAGCTTGCGGTAGGAATCCGGAGATATGGAGAAAAATAAGTCTGATTTGCTCTGGTTGTGCTGTGCAGACTGGCAAGGGTTGTCTGGGCTAAAGGTAGCTGATGACCACTAGCAGTGGCTAGCTGACTACTATCTAGTAGCTAGTTAGCTGGCTAGCTGCTGTTGGGGGTTCCCGTTAAAAAGTAAAGAAAATAGCAGAATCATACCACATGACCAGCGCATCTTCAACTTCAGGAGGCTGGAGATATGTGGCTAGTCCTCTAAGGCCCTCATGAACTTCTACATGTGCACCATTGAGAGGATCATGTAGGGCTGTATCAACGCCTGGTACAGAATTTGCAACAGCAGGGCTCTCAAGATGGAGGTGTGGTCAGTCCAACGCATCACCGGGGGCAAACTGCCTGCCCTCCAGTACATCTACAGCACTCGATGTCAAAAGAAGACCAAGAAGATCATCAAGGATCTCAGCAACTCGAGCCATTGCCTGTTCACCCTGCTACCATCTAGAAGGAGATGATAGTACAGGTGCATCAAAGCTGTGACCAAGAGACTGAGAAACTGGAGATAGAAGTTTCTATCACCAGGCCATCGGACGTTGTAATAGTAATCTCTAGCCGGCCTCCGTCCAGAACCCTGCCCAAACTTAGCCACTGTTAAAAGCAGGGTACTGGGCTGATACCACCTGGTACTCTACCCTGTACCATAGAGACTGCTGTCATATGTACATAGTCATTCAACACGGGTCACTTTAATAATGTTTACAGTAGAGTAACTGTACTTGGTATCTGTGGTCACCAAACTGCCTTCAAGCGCAGCGGTATCCCTTCACAGGAGTGGCAACTGGGAACATATTAATGCACAAAATCAATCGGACCAGCCTTTCCGGACCGTGGCTGTGAAGCCTGATAAGTGCAACACCCAAAGGGCTCGCACGTTGAAGGGCAAGGCACCTGTCACCAGAACAACACATTATGGGGATCTGACCATAGAGAATGATAGTCACAGTATATCATCTTTATATGTGTCCCAATATGGTGTCCGTGAGCCCACGGGCAGCTCCATTCCAATCAAATAACAAATGTAATTGCATTAGAGACAATAGAGACAATATTGATTTGATTAAATTAGACAATTTTCTTCTATAATTTCTATGAGTTGGCAAAGACACTAAAAGGATGCACAGCGCAACAGAGTGTTTTGTTTGAAAAGGGACTGTATGAAGCCAAATCTGGCAATTCACTGCCACCAACAGTTATGCAGTGTTTGCACAAGAGTATAATTAATTGGCTGATCCCTCGTGATTGAATCATTTTCATTTTATTTATCTGTTATTTTACCAGGTAAATCGACTGAGAACACATTCTCATTTACAACAACGACCTGGGGAATAGTTACAGGGGAAAGGAGGGGGATGAATGAGCCAATCGTAAACTGGGGATTCTTAGGTGACCGTGATGGTTTGGGTGCCAGATTGGGAATTTAGTCAGGACACCAAAGTTAACACTCCTACTCTTACGATAAGTGCCATGGGATCTTTAATCTTTAAACCTATGTAAAATATGTTTTTTTTCTGAATTTTTATACTGAGTATTTCTGTGTTTGAATTTAGCGCCCAGCAGTTTCACTGGCTGTTGAAGAGGTGGGACGCTACCGTCTCACTTGCCCAAGAGAGGTTACTGATCTCAGAGAGTCAGGACACCCGTTTAACATCCCATCCAAATGACAGCACCCTACACAGAGCAGTGTTCCCGATCACAGCCCTGGGGCCTTGGGATATTTTTTACACCAGAGGAAAGAGTGCCTCCTGCTGGCCCTCCAACACCACTTCCAGCAGCATCTGGTCTCCCATCCAGGGACTGACATTGACCAATCCTGCTTAGCTTCAGAAGCAAGCCAGCAGTGGTATGCAGGGTGGTTTGCTGCTGGCAATGTATACTGAACAATGGAGAAATGAATAATGGGGTGCATTCAGCAAGTTGCAACATTTTGGAAGGTTATAAAAAAAATATGCTGTGTTTAACAAATATGTCTCTCCGAGATGTAGAATAATTAAAAACATTGTCTCTAATCGTGAAATGTATATCTGCAATGCTCAAAGGTTTTGCAACTGAATGTGGCCCGTGTGATTCTTCCTTAACAAAGATCCCCACCTAGATGACTACTTTAAAATGTTGGAAGCCCTCAATGGCAATGTTCATGTCAAAATGGATTTTATCCACCTAGAGTCCTCTATCTAACTCCATGAGACTGACCCAATAGCCAGGTATAGACCAGCAAACGCCGGCCCCTATTGCAATGAGGTGCACCTGGAGACAAATAGATACACCTGGGTTAAATAAGACATGTCACATAACATAAATACCAGGTGTATTGGGTCTTGTTATCATCAGTTGCATTTTCTCTGTACCTACCACTCCTGTACCTGGAATCATGTGCATGTTCAGACTGATGGTGGTCACATGTGAGTATACAAAATCTGTATCTGATGCAGATTAGAATTTAAATACATATGACCAAATATTTGTAATTGAAGTATATGTCATATGATTTGAGGGACATTCAGTCCCTATTGTGCAAAGAAGTATTCAAAAATAATCATATAACAAATGTCACATTTTGTGCCTGGAATAAGAGACCAAATGCTCAACTTGACTATAATACACTTAGTATAACTGAAATGCTGGAGTATAGAGACCAATGCTGAATTGTAGCTTCATGGTCCAAGTGCATATGATGTTGAATGTTGCTGAACTAGCTGTGTGATGTTTCAGTGCTGGCTGCAGCTTGCTGTACACTAACGGATGGAGGTACTGTATGTAATACTGATGATACTACTTAACCAAGCTAATGTGAGCGGTGTGTAATTCCTGTTTATTTGTCCTGGCAGCAATCAGCATCACGTGTGAAGGCTCTGATGCTTTACTGCAATGTGGTAAGCTAGTCAACCCTACAGTATACTCACCGACCACCTATGATAGTTTCTACTGTAGATTAGCATCACTAGCCCACACCATAGAGACCCATACTTGGCTCTCCTTTGTCCCTCACCTTTCTCCTTTTCATTCCCTCTTCCCCATCTCCCTCAGATGGAGGTAAGATTCAAATCAAGCGTGCCAACTATGGTCGTCGTCAACACGATGTGTGTTCCATTGGGCGCCCCGATAACCAACTCACCGACACCAACTGCCTCAGCCAATCCACCAGCAAGATGGCAGAAAGGTACTGGAACATGTGCTGTTTACCTGTAGGAACTCCTTGACTAGTGTTAACCAGCAAGATGGCAGAAAGGAATACATGACCTCTACCTGTCTTTGACACAGATGCGGTGGGAAGAGCGAGTGTGTTGTGCCGGCATCCAATTTCGTTTTTGGAGACCCCTGTGTCGGGACTTACAAGTACCTGGACATCAAATACTCCTGTGTCCAACAGCAAGAAACAAGTCAGTCTCTCAATGTGTGCTAATAACACTTAGTGGTGGGCACCAATATACAGAATTAGATTCAACGTACTATCGGTATGACTGTGGCATGTTGGGATATTGTTTAATACTCCTACCCACTTTACTCTTTTGTAAAAGAGTGTACTCTGCTGATAGCTAGAAAAGGAATAGAATAGGTTGGTTCCCCTATGGTACCAGCTTGCTAACTATGTTTTATTAAATGCTGTCTTATGGCCACAACGTGTTTCATACGTGCATTTGTTTCTCAACGTGTAAACCACCCTCACCTGCTAACTAACCCTAGCTGGCCAACAAGCTGTGGTTATTGAATAATGTAGCCGGCAACAACTTTAGTTAGCGTAGCCTATAGGCAGGTCAGAGACCTGGAAGTGTGGTGCCAAGACGACAAAGGAGCTGATTGTGGACTACAGGAAGCGGAGGGCTGAGCCCCTCCCTACCAGGAGGCAAAACATTTTTGGTATCAGCCCCCCCGAACCTCAATTCTACAGCTGCACCATTGAGAGCTTTTTGACTGGCTGCATCGACACTAGGTATGGCATCTGACTGCAAGGTGCTACAGAGGGTAGTGTGTACGGCCCAGTACATCACTCAGGCTGGGCTCCCTGCCATCAGGATCTCGACACCACGTGTGTCTGAAGGCCCTACATACAGACTCGAGCCACCCAAGTCATACTGGTCTCTGCTACTCCATAACAGATGGTACGGGTGCACCAACTCTGGAACCAACAGGACCTTGAATGGCTTCTACTTCCTCCAAGCCATAAAACTGCTGAATGACTACCCTGACCATCTGCATTGACCCTTTTTGCAGTAACCTTTTCGACTTGTCTCATATGCTGCTGCTGTTCCTTGTTATATGTACATATCTCGCTCAATTAGCCAGCAAGAACATGAAAGGGAAGTTTCTCAAGCTTATTTGATGGTTGTGCACTTAATCTGGTTTACCACTGAATATGTTTCAGTGAACGGTAACTAGCTAGCGCAACTCCCACAGATTGGTAGGGTCTATAGCTAATCTGACAGATGGCACAGCACAAACTGCATAGAAATACAGATTTGGTGTAGCGGGTCGACCTGTTTCACCAGCTTACCAACTGTTCAAAAGGAAGTGAAACTACAAGGTAACGGTGGAAGATGACGCGCATAACTTTTTATACTTTAGTTCATGCCAACATGTTTAAAATGCACCTGAAATCAACATTCCCTATTAGTGCCCATCACTAACACTTCACCAGGCTAATGTGTGTCTTAATTTGTGTGGTGTAACTCCTGTGTTGTCCTTGCAGTAAGCAGCATCATATGTGAAGGCTCTGATTCTCAACTACTATGTGGTAAGCTGGTCAACACTACTGTACGGTGTATTCATGTAGTGACGTATGTTAGTCACTAGCCCACACAAACAACCAGATTTGGTAATCCTTTTCTTCGTTCTCTTCCTCAGATCGGGGTGAGATCCATATTCAGCGTGCCAACTATGGTCGTCGTCAACACGATGTGTGTTCCATTGGGCGCCCACATAAACAACTCAAAAACACCAACTGCCTCAGCCCATCCACCACCAGCACAATGGCAAAAAGGTACTGAAACCTTTAGTGTGCATTTACCTGTAGGCACTCATTGGCTGTGATGTTAACCTCTACCTGTTTCACACAGGTGTGACGGAGAGCGCCAGTGTATCATCAAGGTATCCAACTCCGTATTCGGCGACCCCTGTGTCGGAACCTACAAGTACTTGGATGTGGCTTACACCTGTTACTGAATGTGAGTGTTGAATATGTTCATGCACACATGACTGGGAACTAGAATGCTGGTACTGATGGTTTGTCTTGCAGGATATCTTCCTGGGGAACCTGAAGATGTACAAGGCTTCTGGGACATCTTCATCGGGTCGTGCTGTTTTCCTCCAACCGCCAAATCAACTTCAATGACCATTGTAAACCTGTGCATTTTGTGCTGAAACATTTCTGAACTGGTTGTTGGTCTGAATTAAATGACGTGGCTGGAAGACGATACTGGTTGCCTCTTGTATATTACTAAATGTCACACCAATATTACTGACCATGTGTCCGGTTTTCTCTCTTACACGGTGTTCACCGGTCTCATTTGTACCTGGGGCTAACGTGCCTTTGTCTTGATGTCTGTAATCTGTGCCCACCTTTAGGCAGTTGTAGACAAGTTTAATACTCATTGTGATCTCTTTCCTGACCACCTCAGGCGGTGTGATCTGGATGGTCAAACAATTTTTAAATCAATTGAACCTGCCTCTCAAATCACTGACGGGTAGTACTTATGCCATCAGCAGCCTTAATGGTCCTAATTTGTATTAATCACCAGCTAATCTGGTCACAAAGCAGACCTGGATGGGTGAGAAATGTTTATACAATGTGTAGACCCTACAAACATGGATAGTTAAGTGGTTGGATCATGAACCAATTGTTAGTGTGTAAATTCAGCTAGACTATTTCTTCTCTTACTAAACATACTTCCAGAGAAGCTGCCCAACTACATCACATTAGTCTAACAGCTTCTTATCCAGAGACACACAGGGTCACAGGCACGTCGACAAATCTCCCACAATGTCAAAGGGGGACCTGACCGATACAGCCATCCAAGAGGTGGCCCTCAACCATCACATTCCACCCTGAGAAATAAAATAATTCTATTCCCTGCCCTATGCACCACCAAATAAGAGAAACAACCATGAAAAACAGCCAGGCCAACAATGTTTGAGTGCATGTATGGCACCATGTCCATCTGAGGATTCATTTGTACAAACACCTGCATGGCATAAGCCTTAACTGTATCAACACAGCCCCTCAGTGTCATTCAAATGTATTGGTTTTATCTGGAATGTATTTTACATCTCATTCTATCCTTTGCCCAGCAACTTCACCCCCACTTGTCTCCAATTCCACATCCCAACCCTCAGCTTCCCTTAGCCCATCCCACCTGTCTCTGCTGGCCACACACTTTGGATTTCTACGCAGCATATTTCAACTATGCTGTGATTAACATACCATTTCTATTGAATAGATTCTACAGACTGTTGGAAAAACGTTAATAGTATTAGTAATTGATCTCCAACAGTATATCTAGGGTCAATTTTAGATCAATGTTTTGCATTTTCAACTATTCCTGAGAACCTACTTGAGGGCAATACTAAAATAAATGGTCAATTGATTCTGTATTCTCACTACGAAATCTGCATTAGCTGAAAAGCACAAGTCTTGAATCATCGAGAGGAATCTCTTCCCAACAATTTTGCAATCTGTATGGCACATCAACATCCTGGTCCTCAAATGAAACTGGTATACATTCTTATGCTATTTTTATTCCGCTGCAAGTTTTGATCCTGTTAAATTGGGCAGACAGACCACTTCCCTACCTCCTCCTGCTGCCACCTGCCTCCATTTTTGGTGTAATAATGTAATCAATTGGTTATAATCTTGGACTGAGCACACCTTTCCATATATTTCTGATAACTCTATAAAAGACAACTCACCCATTCCAATTTACAATATAATTTAATAACAAAATACCCTTTCCAAACTGTTTCCCATAAATACAGGTATTTTATCAACCAGCACATTTAAATTCAGCATTAATATTTGTTCTATCTTTTCAGGTGGATGAAATTTAAATTGTAGCCAGCTCTGCAATGCTTGTTTGAAAAAGATACTTTGCAATCAATCAAAAATGAGACATCAAAATCTGTACACAGGCAAAAGCGCTATTTAAACAGTGGATTAACTTTTCTTAGTATTTTACTTGAGAACCATATAGGTTTCAAATAACTCTTTTGACAAAGTGAAGATTTTAGAGATGTTTAGTGCTTTTATATTTAATATCACAACACCCAATTCATATTCATTATATAGCCAGCTAGGCCTGCATACCACCCATCATCCCGCTGCTGGTTTGCTTCTGAAGCTAAGCTAAGCAGGGTTGGTCCTGGTAAGTCCCTGGATGGGAGAACAGATGCTTCTGCAAGTGGTGTTGGAGGGTCAGTAGGAGGCACCCTTTCCATTTGTCTAAAACATATCCCAATGACCAAAGGCAGTAGGGTGCCGTCTTTTGGATGGGACGTTACATGGGTGTCCTGACTCTCTGTGGTCACTAAAGATCCCATGGCACTGATCGCAAGAGTAGGGGTGTTAAGAACTAGTGTATCTATCATTTCCTATACAACATGTATTTTTTAGTAACGTTTATGTATAGTTATTTGGTCAGAATAGTTGAGTGCCATAAAAATATCCGCACATTCTGGGAAAAAGATGCTACGTTAGCACAATGTATAACCACTGATTTCAGCTCTAAATATGCACATTTTCGAACAAAACATAAGTGTATGTATAACCTGATGTTATAGGACTGTCATCTGATGAAGCTTATCAAGGTTAGTCAAAAATTATATATCTTTTGCTGGTTTATTCGCTATCGCTAACGTGCCTATTGCTATCGCTAATGTGCCTTGATGAATGAATGCGGTAGTGTGGTAGGCTATTGTAGTAAGCTAATGCTATGCTAATGCTAATGCTATATTGTGTTTTCGCTGTAAAACACTTAAAAAATCGGAAATATTGTCTGGATTCACAAGATGTTTGTCTTTAATTTGCTATACACCATCGATTTTTCAGAAATGTTTTATGATGAGTATTTAGGTATTTGACGTTGGTGTCTGTAATTACTCTGGCTGCTTCGGTTCTATTTGTGACGGTAGCTGTGATAGTAGCTGCAATGTAAAACTGATTTATACCTCAAATATGCACATTTTTCGAACAAAACATAGATTTATGTTATAAGACTGTCATCTGATGAAGTTGTTTCTTGGTTAGTTTGGTTGGTTCTTGGTTAGTTAGGTTGGCTTTGTGCATGCTACCTGTGCTGTGAAAAATGTCTGTCCTTTTTTGTATTTGGTGGTGAGCTAACATAAATATATGTGGTGTTTTCGCTGTAAAACATTTTAAAAATCGGACATGTTGGCTGGATTCACAAGATGTTTATCTTTCATATGCTGTATTGGACTTGTTAATGTGTGAAAGTTAAATATATCTAAAAAATATATTTTGAATTTTGCGCCCTGCACTTGAAGTGGCTGTTGTCATATTGTGCCCGGCTTCGGGCTTGCAGCCAGAAGAAGTTAACAGGAATCCAGTGTAGGGAAGATAGCACTGGAGTAATATGATCAAATTTCTTGGTTCTAGTCAGGATTCTAGCAGCCGTATTTAGCACTAACTGAAGTTTATTTAGTGCTTTATCCGGGTAGCCGGAAAGTAGAGCATTGCAGTAGTCTAACCTAGAAGTAACAAAAGCATGGATTAATTTTTCTGCATCATTTTTGGACAGAAGATTTCTGATTTTTGCTATGTTACGAAGATGGAAAAAAGCTGTCCTTGAAACATTCTTGATATGTTCATCAAAAGAGAGATCAGGGTCCAGAGTAATGCCGAGGTCCTTCACAGTTTTATTTGAGACGACTTTACAACCATCAAGATTAATTGTCAGATTTAACAGAAGATCTCATTGTTTCTTGGGACCTAGAACAAGCATCTCTGTTTTGTCCGAGATTAAAAGTAGAAAGTTTTCAGCCATCAACTTCCTTATGTCTGAAACACAGGCATCTAGCGAGGGCAATATTGGGGCTTCACCATGTTTCATTGAAATGTACAGCTGTGTGTCATCCGCATAGCAGTGAAAGTTAACATTATGTTTTCGAATGACATCCCCAAGAGGTAAAATATATAGTGAAAACAATAGTGGTCCTAAAACGGAACCTTGAGGAACACCGAAATGTACAGTTGATTTGTCAGAGGCCAAACCATTCACAGAGACAAACTGCTATCTTTCCTACAGATAAGATCTACACCAGGCCAGAACTTGTCCGTGTAGACCAATTTGGGTTTCCAATCTCTCCAAAAGAATGTGGTGATCGATGGTATCAAAGGCAGCACTAAGGTCTAGTAGCACGAGGACAGACGCAGAGCCTCGGTCTGACGCCATTAAAAGTTCATTTACCACCTTCACAAGTGCAGTCTCAGTGCTATGATGGGGTCTAAAACCAGACTGAAGCATTTCGTATACATTGTTTGTATTCAGGAAGGCAGTGAGTTGCTGCGCAACAGCTTTTTCTAAAATGTTTGAAAGGAATGGAAGATTCGATATAGGCCGATAGTTTTTTATATTTTCTGGGTCAAGGTTTGGCTTTTTCAAGACTGGCTTTATTACTGCCACTTTTAGTGAGTTTGGTACACATCCGGTGGATAGAGAGCGTTTATTATGTTCAACATAGGAGGGCCAAGCACATGAAGCAGCTCTTTCAGTAGTTTAGTTGGAATAGGATCCAGTATGCAGCTTGAAGGTTTAGAGGCCATTGTGTCAAGAGATATAGTACTAAAACACTTAAGTGTCTCTCTTGATCCTAGGTCCTGGCAGAGTTGTGCAGACTCAGGACAGCTAAGCTTTGGAGGAATACGCAGATTTAAAGAGGAGTCCATACATTTACATTTTAGTCATTTAGCAGACGCTCTTATCCAGAGTGACTTACAGTAGAGTGCATACATTTTATTACATTTTTACATACTGAGACAAGGATATCCCTACCGGCCAAACCCTCCCTAACCCGGACGACGCTATGCCAATTGTGCGTCGCCCCACGGACCACCTGGTTGCGGCCGGCTGCGACAGAGCCTGGGCTCGCGCCATATTATCTCCAGCCCAGCCTGGGCGCGAACCCAGAGACTCTGGTGGCGCAGCTAGCACTGCGATGCAGTGCCCTAGACCACTGCGCCACCCGGGAGGCTTAATTTGCTTTCTAATGATCATGATCTTTTCCTCAAAGAAGTTCATTAATTTATTACTGCTGAAGTGAAAGCCATCCTCACTTGGGGAATGCTGCTTTTTAGTTAGCTTTGCAACAGTATCAAAAATGCATTTTGGATTGTTCTTATTTTCCTCAATTAAGTTGGAAAAATAGGATGATCGAGCAGCAGTGAGGGCTCTTCGATACTGCACGGTACTGTCTTTCCAAGCTAGTCGGAAGACTTCCAGTTTGGTGTGGCGCCATTTCCGTTCCAATTTTCTGGAAGCTTGCTTCAGAGCTCGGGTATTTTCTGTATACCAGGGAGCTAGTTTCTTATGACAAATGTTTTTAGTTTTTAGGGGTGCAACTGCATCTAGGGTATTGCGCAAGGTTACATTGAGTTCCTCAGTTAGGTGGTTAACTGATTTTTGTCCTCTGACGTCCTTGGGTAGGCAGAAGGAGTCTGGAAGGGCATCAAGGAATCTTTGTGTTGTCTGAGAATTTATAGCACAACTTTTGATGCTCCTTGGTTGGGGTCTGAGCAGATTATTTGTTGCGATTGCAAACGTAATAAAATGGTGGTCCGATAGTCCAGGATTATGAGGAAAAACATTAAGATCTACAACATTTATTCCATGGGACAAAACTAGGTCCAGACTGTGGCAGTGAGTAGGTCTAGAGACATGCTGGACAAAACCCACTGAGTCGACGATGGCTCCAAAAGCCTTTTGGAGTGGGTCTGTGGACTTTTCCATATGAATATTAAATTCACCAAAAATTTGAATATTATCTGCTATGACTACAAGGTCCGATAGGAATTCAGGGAACTCAGTGAGGAACGCTGTATATGGCCCAGGAGGCCTGTAAACAATAGCTATAAAAAGTGATTGAGTAGGCTGCATAGATTTCATGACTCGAAGCTCAAAAGACGAAAACGTCATTTTTTTTTTTGTAAATTGAAATTTGCTATCGTAAATGTTAGCAACAACTCCGCCTTTGCGGGATGCACGGGGGATATGGTCACTAGTGTAACCAGGGGGTGAGGCCTCATTTAACACAGTAAATTCATCAGGCTTAAGCCATGTTTCAGTCAGGCCAATCACATCAAGATCATGATCAGTGATTAGTTCATTGACTATAACTGCCTTTGAAATGAGGGATCTAACATTAAGTAGCCCTATTTTGAGATGTGAGGTATCACGATCTCTTTCAATAATGGCAGGAATGGAGGAGGTCTTTATCCTAGTGAGATTGCTAAGGCGAACACCGCCATGTTTAGTTTTGCCCAACCTAGGTCGAGGCACAGACACAGTCTCAATGGGGATAGCTGAGCTGACTACACTGACTATGCTAGTGGCAGACTCCACTAAGCTAGCAGGTTAGCTAACAGCGTGCTGCCTGGCCTGCCTGGCCTTCAGGGTCTACAGGCAATTACGGACTACAAATGTATATATAAAATGCCTGGATGTTTACAATTTCGGTGATTCTCTTAGAAATGGGTAAAAGTACTGGATAGCAACCCCAGGTGTAAAATAGTAAATAGCGGCTACTTCTCAGAGAGTTTTGAATTGTCAAGAAGAGTTAAACAAGGGTGTACACTGTCACCATATCTATTCGTCATGGCCATCGAAATGCCAGCTATTAAATCATATCAAATAACAACATTAGAGGATTAGAAATCCAAGGCTTAAAAACAAAGTTGTCCATGTATGCCGATTACTCAAGTTTTATATTTAGTCTGCTAGCTAGATCCCTGTAATGTCTCAATGAAGATCTAGATAACTTTTCTGGACTCTCTGGACTTAAACCTAATTATGAGAAGTGTACAATATTACGTATTGGATCTTTAAAAAATACAACTTTTACATTAGTATGCAGTTCATATTTAAAATGGGCTGACGGTGAAGTAGAAATTATTGGTATTCATATGAAAAAATATTAAATGAGCCCTACACAATGAATTTAAACAGAAAACAGACAGCTTTATCTGGGACGCTAAACCAGACAAGATACAGTGTGCCTATCTATATTTATCCATTTGTAAATTTGTATTTAAACAGGTAAGTTGTCTGAGAACACATACTCATTTACAGCAACAACCTGGGGAATAGTTACAGGGGAGAAGAGGGGGGATGAATGAGCCAATTCTAAACCGGGGATGATTAAGTGGCCATGATGGTATGAAGGACAGATTGGGAATTTAGCATGGACACTGTGGTTAACACCCCTACTCTTGCGATCAGTGCCATGGGATCTTTAGTGACCACAGAGAGTCAGGACACCCATGTAACGTTCCATCCAAAAGACGGCACCCTACTGCCTTTGGTCATTGGGATATGTTTTAGACAAGAGGAAAGGGTGCCTCCTACTGACCCTCCAACACCACTTGCAGAAGCATCTGTTCTTCCATCCAGGGACTTACCAGGACCAACCCTGCTTAGCTTAGCTTCAGAAGCAAACCAGCAGCGGGATGATGGGTGGTATGCAGGTCTAGCTGGCTATATAATGAATATGAATTGGGTGTTGTGATATTATTAAATATAAAAGCACTAAACATCTCTAAAATCTTCACTTTGTCAAAAGATAAATTTGAACCCGAAATGGTTCTCAAGTAAAATACTAAGAAAAGTTAATCCACTGTTTAAATAGCGCTTTTGCCTGTGTACAGATTTTGATGTCTCATTTTTGATTGATTGCAAATGATACCTTTTTCTAAGTATCTCCCTTTTTCAAACAAGCATTGCAGAGCTGGCTACAATTTAAATTTCATCCACCTGAAAAGATAGAACAAATATTAACTTCTTTGGGCTGCAAGCCCGAAGCCGGGCACAATATGACAACAGCCACTTCAAGTGCAGGGCGCGAAATTCAAAATATATTTTTTAGAAATTTTTATCTTTCACACATTAACAAGTCCAATAATGCATATGAAAGATAAACATCTTGTGAATCCAGCCAACATGTCCGATTTTTAAAATGTTTTACAGCGAAAACACCACATATATTTATGTTAGCTCACCACCAAATACAAAAAAGGACAGACATTTTTCACAGCACAGGTAGCATGCACAAAGCCAACCTAACTAACCAAGAACCAACCAAACTAACCAAGAAACAACTTCATCAGATGACAGTCTTATAACATAAATCTATGTTTTGTTTGAAAAATGTGCATATTTGAGGTATAAATCAGTTTTACATTGCAGCTACCATCACAGCTACCGTCAGAAATAGGACCGAAGCAGCCAGAGTAATTACAGACACCAACGTCAAATACCTAAATACTCATCATAAAACATTTCTGAAAAATCGATGGTGTATAGCAAATTAAAGACAAACATCTTGTGAATCCAGCCAATATTTCCGATTTTTTAAGTGTTTTACAGCGAAAACACAATATAGCATTATATTAGCTTACTACAATAGCCTACCACACTACCGCATTCATTCATCAAGGCACGTTAGCGATAGCAATAGGCACGTTAGCGATAGCGAATAAACCAGCAAAAGATATATAATTTTTGACTAACCTTGATAAGCTTCATCAGATGACAGTCCTATAACATCAGGTTATACATACACTTATGTTTTGTTCGAAAATGTGCATATTTAGAGCTGAAATCAGTGGTTATACATTGTGCTAACGTAGCATCTTTTTCCCAGAATGTGCGGATATTTTTATGGCACTCAACTATTCTGACCAAATAACTATACATAAACGTTACTAAAAAATACATGTTGTATAGGAAATGATAGATACACTAGTTCTTAATGCAATCGGCGTGTTAGAATTTTAAAAATAACTTCATTACGACATCCAGCTTAGGTATAGCGAGAGAGTACCCAAAATCTGGGCGCAAACGACTATTTCACATGTTCGACAGATATATAAAATAGCATCATAAAATGGGTCCTACTTTTGATGATCTTTCATCAGAATGTTGTACAAGGGGTCCTTTGTCGGGAACAATCGTTGTTTGGATTTAGAATGTCCTCTTCTCCAGTCAATTAGCACGGAAAGCTAGCAAAGTAGCGCAAAGCTCTCCTTCCTGAACAAAGGCACACAACGCAACACGCCTAACGTCCCGAATAAATTTCAATAATCTAATAAAACTATATTGAAAAAACATACTTTACGATGATATTGTCACGTATCAAATAAAATCAAAGCCGGAGATATTAGTCGTCTATAACGACAGCTTATCAGAAGGCAAAACCTGGTCCCTTCACGCGCTCTCCAGAAAACAGGAAACTGGTGACACGTCATGCCGAGAGCTTTTATTCGACCCCAGATCAAGTTATACACTCCATTTCTTCTCTCACTGCCTGTCGACATCTAGTGGAAGACGTATGAAGTGCATGTATTCTAATAAATATCAAGGACCTTTATAGGCAGGCCCTAGAACAGAGCATCGATTTCAGATTTTCCACTTCCTGTCAGGAAGTTTGCTGCAAAATTAGTTCTGTTTTACTCACAGATATAATTCAAACGGTTTTAGAAACTAGAGTGTTTTCTATCCAATAGTAATAAGCATATTGTACGAGCAAGAATTGAGTACAAGGCCGTTTGAAATAGGCACCTTTTATCCGGCTACTCAATACTGCCCCTGCAGCCCAAACAGGTTAATGCTGAATTTAAATGTGCTGGTTGATAAAATACCTGTATTTATGGGAAACAGTTTGAAAAGGGTATTTTGTTATTAAATTATATTGTAAATTGGAATGGGTGAGTTGTCTTTTAGAGTTATCAGAAATATATGGAAAGGTCTGCTCAGTCCAAGATTATAACCAATTGATTACAGCATTACACCAAAAATGGAGGCAGGTGGCAGCAGAAGGAGGTAGGGAAGTGGTCTGTCTGCCCAATTTAACAGGATCAAAACTTGCAGCGGAATAAAAATAGCATAAATAGGAATGTATACCAGTTTCATTTGAGGACCAGGATGTTATGTGCCATACAGATTGCAAAATTGTTGGGAAGAGATTCCTCTATGATTCAAGACTTGTGCTTTTCAGCTAATGCAGAATCAATTGACCATTTATCTTAGTATTGCCCTCAAGTAGGTGCTCAGGAATAGTTGAAAATGCAAAACATTGATCTAAAATTGACCCTAGATATACTGTTGGAGATCAATTACTAATACTATTAACGTTTTTCCAACAGTCTGTAGAGTCTATTCTATAGAAATGGTATGTTAATCACAGCATAGTTGAAATATGCTGCGTAGAAATCCAAAGTGTGTGGCCAGCAGAGACAGGTGGGATGGGCTAAGGGAAGCTGAGGGTTGGGATGTGGAATTGGAGACAAGTGGGGGTGAAGTTGCTGGGCAAAGGATAGAATGAGATGTAAAATACATTCCAGATAAAACCAATACATTTGAATGACACTGAGGGGCTGTGTTGATACAGTTAAGGCTTATGCCATGCAGGTGTTTGTACAAATGAATCCTCAGATGGACATGGTGCCATACATGCACTCAAACATTGTTGGCCTGGCTGTTTTTCATGGTTGTTTCTCTTATTTGGTGGTGCATAGGGCAGGGAATAGAATTATTTTATTTCTCAGGGTGGAATGTGATGGTTGAGGGCCAGCTCTTGGATGGCTGTATCGGTCAGGTCCCCCTTTGACATTATGGGAGATTTGTCAACGTGCCTGTGACCCTGTGTGTCTCTGGATAAGAAGCTGTTAGACTAATGTGATGTAGTTGGGCAGCTTCTCTGGAAGTATGTTTAGTAAGAGAAGAAATAGTCTAGCTGAATTTACACAGTAACAATTGGTTCATGATCCAACCACTTAACTATCAATGTTTGTAGGGTCTAAACAGTGTGTAAAAATGTCTCACCCATCCAGGTCTGCTTTGTGACCAGCTTAGCTGGTGATTAATACAAATTAGGACCATTAAGGCTGCTGATGGCATAAGTACTACCCGTCAGTGATTTGAGAGGCAGGTTCAATTGATTTAAAAATTGTTTGACCATCCAGATCACACCGCCTGAGGTGGTCAGGAAAGAGATTACAATGAGTATTAAACTTGTCTACAGCTGCCTAAAGGTGGGCACAGATTACAGACATCAAGACAAAGGCACGTTAGCCCCAGGTACAAATGAGACCGGTGAACACCGTGTAAGAGAGAAAACCGGACACATGGTCAGTAATATTGGTGTGACATTTAGTAATATACAAGAGGCAACCAGTATCGTCTTCCAGCCACGTCATTTAATTCAGACCAACAACCAGTTCAGAAATGGTTTAAGAAATGTTTCAGCACAAATTGCACAGGTTTACAATGGTCACTGAAGTTGATTTGGCAGTTGGAGGAAAACAGCACGACCCGATGAAAATGTCCCAGAAGCCTTGTGCATCTTCAGGTTCCCCAGGAAGATATCCTGCAAGACAAACCATCAGTACCAGCATTCTAGTTCCCAGTCATGTGTGCATGAACATATTCAACACTCACATTCAGTAACAGGTGTAAGCCACATCCAAGTACTTGTAGGTTCCGACACAGGGGTCGCCGAATACGGAGTTGGATACCTTGATGATACACTGGCGCTCTCCGTCACACCTGTGTGAAACAGGTAGAGGTTAACATCACAGCCAATGAGTGCCTACAGGTATATGCACACTAAAGGTTTCAGTACCTTTTTGCCATTGTGCTGGTGGTGGATGGGCTGAGGCAGTTGGTGTTTTTGAGTTGTTTATGTGGGCGCCCAATGGAACACACATCGTGTTGACGACGACCATAGTTGGCACGCTGAATATGGATCTCACCCCGATCTGAGGAAGAGAACGAAGAAAAGGATTACCAAATCTGGTTGTTTGTGTGGGCTAGTGACTAACATACGTCACTACATGAATACACCGTACAGTAGTGTTGACCAGCTTACCACATAGTAGTTGAGAATCAGAGCCTTCACATATGATGCTGCTTACTGCAAGGACAACACAGGAGTTACACCACACAAATTAAGACACACATTTTCCTGGTGAAGTGTTAGTGATGGGCACTAATAGGGAATGTTGATTTCAGGTGCATTTTAAACATGTTGGCATGAACTAAAGTATAGAAAGTTATGCGCGTCATCTTCCACCGTTACCTTGTAGTTTCACTTCCTTTTGAACAGTTGGTAAGCTGGTGAAACAGGTCGACCCGCTACACCAAATCTGTATTTCTATGCAGTTTGTGCTGTGCCATCTGTCAGATTAGCTATAGACCCTATCAATCTGTGGGAGTTGCGCTAGCTAGTTACCGTTCACTGAAACATATTCAGTGGTAAACCAGATGAAGTGTGCACAACCATCAAATAAGCTCGAGACACTTCCCTTCCATGTTCTTGCTGGCTAATTGAGCGAGATATGTACATATAACAAGGAGCAGCAGCAGCATATGAGACAAGTCGAAAAGGTTAAATGCAGATGGTCGGGGTATTCATTCAGCAGTTTTATGGCTTGGAGGAAGTAGAAGCCATTCAGGGTCCTGTTGGTTCCAGACTTGGTGCACCCGTACCATTTGTTATGGCGTATCAGAGGCCAGTATGACTTGGGTGGCTCGAGTCTGTATGTAGGGCCTTCAGACACACGTGGTGTCGAGATCCTGATGGCAGGGAGCCCAGCTTGAGTGATGTACTGGGCCGTACACACTACCCTCTGTAGCACCTTGCAGTCAGATGCCATACCTAGTGGTGATGCAGCCAGTCAAAAAGCTCTCAATGGTCCAGCTGTAGAATTGAGGATCGGAGGGCTGATACCAAATATTTCTAGCCTCCTGGTTGGGAGGGGCTCGGCCCTCCGTTTCCTGTAGTCCACAATCAGTTCCTTTGTCGTCTTGGCACCACACTTCCAGGTCCCTGACCTCCCTATAGGCTACGCTAACTAAAGTTGTTGCCGGCTACATTCTTCAATAACCACAGCTTGTAGGCTAGCTAGGGTTAGTTAGCAGGTGAGGGTGGTTTACACGTTGAGAAACCCATGCACGTATGAAGCGTTGTGGCCATAAGACGGCATTTAATAAAACGTAGTTAGCAAGCTGGTACCATAGGGGAACCAACCCATTCTATTCCTTTTCTATCTATCAGCAGAGTGCACTATTTTACAAAAGAGTAAAGTGGGTAGGAGTATTAAACAATATCCCAACATGCCACAGTCATACCGATAGTACGTTGAATCTAATTATGTATATTGGTGCCCACCACTATGTGTTACTAGCACACATTCAGAGACTGACTTGTTTCTTGCTGTTGGACACAGGAGTATTTGATGTCCAGGTACTTGTAAGTCCCGACACAGGGGTCTCCAAAAACGAAATTGGATGCCGGCACAACACACTCGCTCTTCCCACCGCATCTGTGTGTTTCAAAGACAGGTAGAGGTCATGAGTTCCTACAGGTACACACTACAGGTTCCAGTACCCTTCTACCACCTTCCTGGTGGTGGTTAACACAACAACCACAGAGTTTCTACAGGTAAACAGCACAGGTTCCAGTACCTTTCTGCCATCTTGCTGGTGGTGGATTGGCTGAGGCAGTTGGTGTCGGTGAGTTGGTTATCGGGGCGCCCAATGGAACACACATCGTGTTGACGACGACCATAGTTGGCACGCTTGATTTGAATCTTACCTCCATCTGAGGGAGATGGGGAAGAGAGACAATGAAAAGGAGAAAGGTGAGGGACAAAGGAGAGCCAAGTATGGGTCTCTATGGTGTAGGCTAGTGATGCTAATCTACAGTAGAAACTATCATAGGTGGTCAGTGAGTATACTGTTCAGCAGTGTGGACTAGCTTACCACATTGCAGTAAAGCATCAGAGCCTTCACATGTGATGCTGATTGCTGCCAGGACAAATAAACAGGAATTACACACCACTCACATTAGCTTGGTTAAGTAGTATCATCATTATTACATACAGTACCTCCATCCGTTAGTGTACAGCAAGCTGCAGCCAGCACTGAAACAACATCACACAGCTAGTTCAGCAACATCTCACAACATATGCACTTGGACCATGAAGGTAGAATTCCGCATTTGAGTTATACCTACTGGATTATAGTCAAGTTGAGCATTTGGTCTCTTATTCCAAGAATGCAATGTGACAATTATATATATTTTTTGATCAATAGAAATTGAATGTACCTCAAATCATATAACATGTACTTCATTTACTCTCAAATACAAACATTTGGTCATACATATTTAAATTCTAATCTGCATCACATACAGAGTTTGTATACTCACATGTGACCACCGTCAGTCTGAACATGCTCATGATGCCAGGTACAGGAGTGGTAGTAACAGAGAAAATGCAACTGATGATATCTAGACTAAATACACTTGGTATTTATGTTATGTGACATGTCCTAATTAAACCAGGTGTATCTATTTGTCTCCAGGTGCACCTCATTGCAATTAGGGGCCGGCGTTTGCTGGTCTATACCTGGCTATTGGGTCAGTCTAATGGAGTTAGATAGAGGACTCTAGGTGGATAAAATCCATTTTGACATGAACATTGCCATTGAGGGCTTCCAACATTTTAAAGTAGTCATCTAGGTGGGGATCTTTGTTAAGGAAGAATCACACGGGCCACATGCAGTCGCAAAACCTTTGAGCATTGCAGATATAATTTTCATGATTAGAGACAATGTATTTCCTGGTCAGTCCCTGGATGGTAGGCCAGATGCTGCTGGAAGTGGTGTTGGAGGGGCAGTAGGAGGCACTCTTTCCTCTGGTCTAAAAAATATCCCAATTCCCCAGGGCTGTGATTGGGACACTGCTCTGTGTAGGGTGCTGTCATTTGGATGGGATGTTAAAACCTCTACCGCTTCTCTCCATCATTTCCGATTTTTAAAATGTTTTACAGCGAAAACACAATATGTATTTCTATTAGCTAACCACAATAGCCAAACACACAACCGCATATTTTCACCATGTTTCCACCGCATAGGTAGCTTTCACAAAACCGACAAAATAGAGATAAAATTAGTCACTAACCAAGAAACAACTTCATCAGATGACAGTCTTATAACATGTTATACAATACATTTATGTTTTGTTCGAAAATGTGCATATTTGAGGTATAAATCATAGTTTTACAATGCAGCCACCATCAAAAATAGCACCAAAGCAACCAGAATAATTACAGAGAGCAATGTGAAATACATAAATACTCATCATAAAACATTCTTGTGAATCCAGCCAATATTTCCGATTTTTTAAGTGTTTTACAGCGAAAACACAATATAGAATTATCTTCTTTGGGATAGGGGGGCGCTGTTTTCACTTTGTAAAAAATCGTTCCCAAATTAAACTGCCTCGTACTCAATTCTTGCTCGTACAATATGCATATTATTATTACTATTGGATAGAAAACACTCTCTAGTTTCTAAAACCGTTTGAATTATATCTGTGAGTAAAACAGAACTCATTTTGCAGCCAACTTCCTGTCATGAAGTGAGTAATCTGAAATCTGGAGCTCTGTTCCAGGGTCAGTTTATTAATTTGCATGTAATCTATGGGTCTACATGCACTGCATACGCCTTCCCCTAGATGTCAGTAAGCAGTGAGAATTGGAATGGTGTGTCTAGGTAGATCTGAGGCTGTATAAAAGCTCTTGGAAACGGGTGTGCAGTCTTTTCAACGTTCGTCATGACGCAAGACAGACCTCAGGATTGCATTCTGAAAAGCTCTCGTTATAGGCGTTAGATATATCCGGCTCTGATTTTATTCGATATAGGTGTTAAAAACATCATAATGTAGTTATTTTAAACCGAGTTTCGGTATTTCATTTGTGCTGCGTTATAGTGAGTTGAACACGTCTTCGCCACATGGCTAATGTTTGCTGCTAATTCCAAAGTTGAAGACGACAATCTACAACCGAGCAACGATTCTTCTGGACAAAGGACAACCCGCACAAGATTCTGATGGAAGCTCATCAAATAGTAAGAACTATTTATAATGTTAATTCGTTGTTCTGTTGAAAAATGTTAAACTATTATTCCGCCATTAATTTCGGTGCGGTCTCGCTTTAACGCACGCTGTATGTCGTAGTAACGTTAATTTTAAAAATCTAACACTGCGGTTGCATTAAGAACTAATGTATCTTTCATTTGCTGTCCAACCTGTATTTTTTAGTCAAGTTTATGATTAGTTATTGATTAGATTAGGTGCCTCTCCCAAGATTTCTCCCGACATTTTGTTTGCAGCTTGGCTACTATTCTCATTGTATAACCACAATTTGTGCCGCTAAATATGCACATTTTCGAACAAACCATTGTGTTTGTGTAATATGATGTTATAGGACTGTCATCTGATGAAGTTTTGAGAAGGTTAGTGAAAAATTTAATATCTTTTGCTGGTTTATTCGCTATCGCTAACGTGCATGAATCAATGCTGCTGTGTGGTTGGTTATTGTAGTAAGCTAATATAATGCTATATTGTGTTTTCGCTGTAAAACACTTAAAAAATCTGAAATATTGGCTGGATTCACAAGATCTTTGTCTTTCATTTGCTGTACACTATGTATTTTTCATAAATGTTTTATGATGAGTATTTAGGTAATTCACGTTGCTCTCTGTAGTTATTCTAGTTGCTTTGGTGAGAGTTGTGATGGTGGCTGCAATGTAAAACTATGATTTATACCTGAAATATGCACATTTTTCGATCAAAACATATGCTATACAATAAATATGTTATCAGACTGTCATCTGATGAAGTTGTTTCTTGGTTAGTGACTATTTATATCTTTATTTGGTCGAATTTGTGATAGCTACCTATGCAGTAAAAAAATGGTGGAGAAAAAAAAGTTGTGTCTTTTGCTATCGTGGTTAGCTAATAGAAATACATATTGTGTCTTCCCTGTAAAACATTTTAAAAATCAGAAATGATGGCTGGATTCACAAGATGTGTATCTTTCATCTGGTGTCTTGGACTTGTGATTTCATGATATTTAGATGCTAGTATTTACTTGTGGCGCTATGCTAGGCTATGCTAGTCAGCTTTTTTACTGATGAGGGTGCTCCTGGATCCGGGATTGGGACCAACTAGAGGTTAGCGTCCCAGATAAAGCTGTCTGTTTTCTGTTTAAATTCATTGTGTAGGGCTCATTTAATATTTTTTCATATAAATACCAATCATTTCTTCTTCACCGTCAGCCCATTTTAAATATGAACTGCATAGTAATGTAAAAGTTGTATTTTTTAAAGATCCAATACGTAATATTGTACACTTCTCATAATTACGTTTTAGTCCAGAGAGTCCAGAAAAGTTATCTAGATCTTCAATGAGACATTACAGGGATCTAGCTAGCAGACTAAATATAAAACTTGAGTAATCGGCATACATGGACACCTTTGTTTCTAAGCCTTGGATTTCTAATCCTCTAATGTTGTTATTTGATATGATTTAATAGCTGACATTTCGATGGCCATAACGAATAGATATGGTGACAGCGGACACCCTTGTTTAACTTCTTTGGGCTGCAAGCCCGAAGCCGGGCACAATATGACAACAGCCACTTCAAGTGCAGGGCGCGAAATTCAAAATATATTTTTTTGAAATATTTAACTTTCACACATTAACAAGTCCAATACAGCAAATGAAAGATAAACAACTTGTGAATCCAGCCAACATGTCCGATTTTTAAAATGTTTTACAGCGAAAACACCACGTATATTTATGTTAGCTCACCACCAAATACAAAAAAGGACAGACATTTTTCACAGCACAGGTAGCATGCACAAAACCAACCTAACTAACCAAGAACCAACCAAACTAACCAAGAAACAACTTCATCAGATGACAGTCTTATAACATGTTATTCAATAAATCTATGTTTTGTTCGAAAAATGTGCATATTTGAGCTATAAATCAGTTTTACATTGCAGCTACCATCACAGCTACCGTCAGAAATAGCACCGAAGCAGCCAGAGTAATTACAGACACCAACGTGAAATACCTAAATACTCATCATAAAACATTTCTAAAAAATACATGGTGTACAGCAAATGAAAGACAGGCATCTTGTGATTCCAGCCAATATTTCCGATTTCTTAAGTGTTTTACAGCGAAAACACAATATAGCATTATATTAGCGTACCACAATAGCCAGAAACACAAGCCATTTACCAGCAGCAAAAGTTAGCGATCGTAACAAACCAGCAAAAGATATATAATTTTTGACTAACCTTGATAGGCTTCATCAGATGACAGTCCTATAACATCAGGTTATACATACACTTATGTTTTGTTCGAAAATGTGCATATTTAGAGCTGAAATCAGTGGTTATACATTGTGCTAACGTAGCATCTTTTTCCCACAACGTCCGGATATTTTTCTGACACTCACATATTCTGACCAAATAACTATTCATAAACATTACTAAAAAATACATGTTGTATAGGAAATGATAGATACACTAGTTCTTAATGCAATCGCCGTGTTAGAATTCTAAAAATAACTTCATTACGACATGCAGTTTACGTTATGGCGAGAGCGTGCCCAAAATCTGGGCGCAAACTACTAGTTCACATGTTCGACAGATATATGAAACAGCATCATAAAATGGGTCCTACTTTTGATGATCTTCCATCAGAATGTTGTACAAGGGGTCCTTTGTCCAGAAGAATTGTTGTTTGGATTTAGAATGTCCTCTTCTCCAGCCAATTAGCACGGAAAGCTAGCAAAGTGGCGCAAAGCTCTCCTTCCTGAACAAACGCAGACAAAGCACAAACGCAGACAACGTCCCGAAAAAATTTCAATAATCTAATAAAACTATATTGAAAAAACATACTTTACGATGATATTGTCACATGTATCAAATAAAATCAAAGCCGGAGATATTACTCGTCTATAACGACAGGTTTACAGAAGGCAATACCAGGTCCCTTCTCGCACGTTCCAGAAAACAGGAAATTGGGGTCACGTCATGCCAAGAGCTTTTATTCGGACTCAGATCATGTTATACACTCCATTTCTTCTTTCACTGCCTGTTGACATCTAGTGGAAGGCGTATGAAGTGCATGTATACTAATAAATATCAAGCACATTTATAGGCAGGCCCTAGAACAGAGCATCGATTTCAGATTCTCCAATTCCTGTCAGGAAGTTTGCTGCAAAATGAGTTCTGTTTTACTCACAGATATAATTCAAACGGTTTTAGAAACTAGAGAGTGTTTTCTATCCAATAGTAATAATAATATGCATATTGTACGAGCAAGAATTGAGTATGAGGCCGTTTGAAATGGGCACCTTTTATCCAGGCTACTCAATACTGCCCCTGCAGCCCAAAGAGGATATGTCGGACGGTAGCGTCCCACCTGGCCAACATCCAGTGAAAATGCAGAGCACCAAATTCAAATACATTACCATAAAAATTTAACTTTCATGAAATCACACATTCAATATACCAAATTAAAGATACACTTGTTGTGAATCCAGCCAACGTCTCAGATTTTAAAAATGCTTTACGGCGAAAGCAAACAATGCTATTATCTGAGGATAGCACCCAGGCTGATGCATGGTCCTAGGGCTCAGGTCCTCCGAGAGATAGGACACAGGACACCGGGGCACCGGGACACAGGACACCGGATAAGACAGGAGAAGTACTCCAGATATAACCAACTGACCCTAGCCCCCTGACACATAAACTACTGCAGCATAAATACTGGAGGCTGAGACAGGAGGGGTCAGGAGACACTGTGGCCCCATCCGATGATACCCCCGGACAGGGCCAAACAGGAAGGATATAACCCCACCCACTTTGCCAAAGCACAGCCCCCGCACCACTAGAGGGATATCTTCAACCACCAACTTACAATCCTGAGACAAGGCCGAGTATAGCCCACAAAGATCTCCACCACAGCACAAACCAAGGGGGGGGGGCGCCAACCCAGACAGGAAGATCACGTCAGTTATTCAACCCACGCAAGTGACGCACCCCTCCTAGGGACGGCATGAAAGAGCACCTGTAAGCCAGTGACTCAGCCCCTGTAATAGGGTTAGAGGCAGAGAATCCCAGTGGAGAGAGGGGAACCGGCCAGGCAGAGACAGCAAGGGCGGTTCGTTGCTCCAGAGCCTTTCCGTTCACCTTCACACTCCTGGGCCAGACTACACTCAATCATATGACCTACTGAAGAGATAAGTCTTCAGTAAAGACTTAAAGGTTGAGACCGAGTCTGCGTCTCTCACATGGGTAGGCAGACCATTCCATAAAAATGGAGATCTATAGGAGAAAGCCCTGCCTCCAGCTGTTTGCTTAGACATTCTAGGGACAATTAGGAGGCCTGCGTCTTGTGACAGTAGCGTACGTGTAGGTATGTACGGCAGGACCAACTCGGAAAGATAGGTAGGAGCAAGCCCATGTAACGCTTTATAGGTTAACAGTAAAACCTTGAAATCAGCCCTTGCCTTAACAGGAAGCCAGTGTAGGGAAGCTAGCGCTGGAGTAATATGATCAAATTTCTTGGTTCTAGTCAGGATTCTAGCAGCCGTATTTACTACTAACTGAAATGTATTTAGTGCTTTATCCGGGTAGCCGGAAAGTAAAGCATTGCAGTAGTCTAACCTAGAAGTAACAAAAGCATGGATTAATTTTTCAGCATCATTTTTGGACAGAAGATTTATGATTTTTGCTATGTTACGAAGATGGAAAAAAGCTGTCCTTGAAACATTCTTGATATGTTCATCAAAAGAGAGATCAGGGTCCAGAGTAACGCCGAGGTCCTTCACAGTTTTATTTGAGACGACTTTACAACCATCAAGATTAATTGTCAGATTTAACGGAAGATCTCTTTGTTTCTTGGGACCTAGAACAAGCATCTCTGTTTTGTCCGAGTTTAAAAGTAGAAAGTTTTCAGCCATCCACTTCCTTATGTCTGAAACACAGGCTTCTAGCGAGGGCAATATTGGGGCTTCACCATGTTTCATTGAAATGTACAGCTGTGTGTCATCCGCATAGCAGTGAAAGTTAACATTATGTTTTCGAATGACATCCCCAAGAGGTAAAATATATAGTGAAAACAATAGTGGTCCTAAAACGGAACCTTGAGGAACACCGAAATGTACAGTTGATTTGTCAGAGGACAAACCATTCACAGAGACAAACTGCTATCTTTCCGACAGATAAGATCTAAACCAGGCCAGAACTTGTCCGTGTAGACCAATTTGGGTTTCCAATCTCTCCAAAAGAATGTGGTGATCGATGGTATCAAAGGCAGCACTAAGGTCTAGTAGCACGAGGACAGATGCAGAGCCTCGGTCTGACGCCATTAAAAGTTCATTTACCACCTTCACAAGTGCAGTCTCAGTGCTATGATGGGGTCTAAAACCAGACTGAAGCATTTCGTATACATTGTTTGTCTTCAGGAAGGCAGTGAGTTGCTGCGCAACAGCTTTTTCTAAACATTTTGAAAGGAATGGAAGATGCGATATAGGCCGATAGTTTTTTATATTTTCTGGGTCAAGGTTTGGCTTTTTCAAGACTGGCTTTATTACTGCCACTTTTAGTGAGTTTGGTACACATCCGGTGGATAGAGAGCATTTATTATGTTCAACATAGGAGGGCCAAGCACATGAAGCAGCTCTTTCAGTAGTTTAGTTGGAATAGGATCCAGTATGCAGCTTGAAGGTTTAGAGGCCATGATTATTTTCATCATTGTGTCAAGAGATATAGTACTAAAACACTTAAGTGTCTCTCTTGATCCTAGGTCCTGGCTGAGTTGTGCAGACTCAGGACAGCTAAGCTTTGGAGGAATATGCAGATTTAAAGAGGAGTCCATAATTTGCTTTCTAATGATCATGATCTTTTCCTCAAAGAAGTTGATTAATTTATTACTGCTGAAGTGAAAGCCATCCTCACTTGGGGAATGCTGCTTTTTAGTTAGCTTTGCAACAGTATCAAAAATACATTTTGGATTGTTCTTATTTTCCTCAATTAAGTTGGAAAAATAGGATGATCGAGCAGCAGTGAGGGCTCTTCGATACTGCACGGTACTGTCTTTCCAAGCTAGTCGGAAGACTTCCAGTTTGGTGTGGCGCCATTTCCGTTCCAATTTTCTGGAAGGTTGCTTCAGAGCTCGGGTATTTTCTGTATACCAGGGAGCTAGTTTCTTATGACAAATGTTTTTAGTTTTTAGGGGTGCAACTGCACTAGGGTATTGCGCAAGGTTACATTGAGTTCCTCAGTTAGGTGGTTAACTGATTTTTGTCCTCTGACGTCCTTGGGTAGGCAGAAGGAGTCTGGAATGGCATCAAGGAATCTTTGTGTTGTCTGAGAATTTATAGCACAACTTTTGATGCTCCTTGGTTGGGGTCTGAGCAGATTATTTGTTGCGATTGCAAACGTAATAAAATGATGGTCCGATAGTCCAGGATTATGAGGAAAAACATTAAGATCTACAACATTTATTCCATGGGACAAAACTAGGTCCAGAATATGACTGTGGCAGTGAGTAGGTCCAGAGACATGTTGGACAAAACCCACTGAGTCGACGATGGCTCCAAAAGCCTTTTGGAGTGGGTCTGTGGACTTTTCCATATGAATATTAAAATCACCAAAAATTGGAATATTATCTACTATGACTACAAGGTCCGATAGGAATTCAGGGAACTCAGTGAACTCAGTGAGGAACGCTGTATATGGCCCAGGAGGCCTGTAAACAGTAGCTATAAAAAGTGATTGAGTAGGCTGCATAGATTTCATGACTAGAAGCTCAAAAGACGAAAACGTCATTTTTTTTTTTGTAAATTGAAATTTGCTATCGTAAATGTTAGCAACACCTCCGCCTTTGCGGGATGCACGGGGGATATGGTCACTAGTGTAACCAGGAGGTGAGGCCTCATTTAACACAGTAAATTCATCAGGCTTAAGCCATGTTTCAGTCAGGCCAATCACATCAAGATTATGATCAGTGATTAGTTCATTGACTATAACTGCCTTTGAAGTGAGGGATCTAACATTAACTTCTTATGGCTGCAAGGGGCAGTATTGAGTAGCCAGTTAAATTGTGCCCATTTCAAACGGCCTCGTACTCAATTCTTGCTCGTACAATATGCATATTATTATTACTATTGGATAGAAAACACTCTCTAGTTTCTAAAACCGTTTGAATTATTTCTCTGAGTGAAACAGAACTCATTCTGCAGCACTTTTCCTGACCAGGAAGTGGAACGTCTGAAATCGATGCTCTGTTCTTCTTCATGCCTATACATGGGCACAAGACCTATTAGTATACATACACGTCATACACCTTCCTCTGGTTGTCAAGAGGCTGTGAGAGAAGAAATGAGGTGATTATCTCGATCTGAGTTGGAACACATCATCTTGGAATCTCGTGTCCACCATTTTCGGTACTCTGAATAGCGCGAGCTGGACAGTGTGATTGCCTTTTGTTTAGCTTCCGTTATAGGCGACTACAATCTCCGGCTTTGATTTTATTTGATACATGTCACCATATCATCGTAAAGTATGTTTTTTCAATATGGTTTCATCAGATTATTGACATTTTTTCGGGAGTTTTGCTGTGTTCCGTTCTCTTCCGTTTGTTGACATGGAGAGTGTCGTGGCACCCGGCTAACGCGCTTGCTAAATGAAGAGGGAAAGTGTCCGTTCTGAATCCAAACAACGACTGTTCTGGACAAAGGACACCTTGTCCAACATTCTGATGAAAGATCAGCAAAAGTAAGACCCATTTAATGATGTTATTTCATATATCTGCCGTAGTCGCCGGCGCCCAAGTGTTTCTGGCTATTGTGCTAAGCTAATATAACGCTACATTTTGTTTTCGCTGTAAAACAGTTGATAAATCGGAAATATTGTCTGGAATCACAAGATGCCTGTCTTTCAATTGCTGTACACTATGTATTTTTCAGAAATGTTTTATGATGAGTATTTAGTTATTTGGCGTTGGTGTCTGTAATTTTTCTGTCTGCTTTCGGTGCAATTTCTGACTGTAGCTGCAATGTAAACTATGATTTATACCTGAAATATGCACATTTTTCTAACAAAACATATGCTATACAATAAATATGTTATCAGACTGTCATCTGATGAATTTGTTTCTTGGTTAGTGGCTATTTATATCTTTATTTGGTCGAATTTGTGATAGACACTGATGGAGTAAATAACTGGTGGAGTAATGAAAAATGGTGTCTTTTGCTAACGTGGTTAGCTAATAGATTTACATATTGTGTCTTCCCTGTAAAACATTTTAAAAATCGGACATGTTGGCTTGATTCACAAGATGTGTACCTTTCATATGCTGTATTGGACTTGTTAATGTGTGAAAGTTAAATATTTTTAAAAAATATCTTTTGAATTTCGCGCCCTGCACTTTGAGCTGGATGTTGTCATAAGTGTACCGGTGCCGGGCTGCCGCCATAAAAGGTTAACTCTTCTTGACAATTCAAAACTCTCTGAGAAATAGCCGCTATATACTATTTTACACCTGGGGTTGCTATCCAGTACTTTTACCCATTTCTAAGAGAATCACCGAAATTGTAAACATCCAGGCATTTTATATATACATTTGTAGTCCGTTAATGCCTGTAGACCCTGAAGGCCAGGCAGGCCAGGCAGCACGCTGTTAGCTAACCTGCCAGCTTAGTGGAGTCTGCCACTAGCATAGTCAGTGTAGTCAGCTCAGCTATCCCCATTGAGACGGGTGTCTGTGCCTCGACCTAGGTTGGGCAAAACTAAACATGGCGGTGTTCGCCTTAGCAATCTCACTAGGATAAAGACCTCCTCCATTCCTGCCATTATTGAAAGAGATCGTGATACCTCACATCTCAAAATAGGGCTACTTAACCTGTTTGGCGTGCAAGCCCGACGTCGGTACACTTATGACAACAGCCAGCTCAAAGTGCAGGGCGCGAAATTCAAAAGTAATTTTTTTAAAATATTTAACTTTCACACATTAACAAGTCCAATACAGCATATGAAAGGTACACATCTTGTGAATCAAGCCAACATGTCCGATTTTTAAAATGTTTTACAGGGAAGACACAATATGTAAATCTATTAGCTAACCACGTTAGCAAAAGACACCATTTTTCATTACTCCACCAGTTATTTACTCCATCAGTGTCTATCACAAATTCGACCAAATAAAGATATAAATAGCCACTAACCAAGAAACAAATTCATCAGATGACAGTCTGATAACATATTTATTGTATAGCATATGTTTTGTTAGAAAAATGTGCATATTTCAGGTATAAATCATAGTTTACATTGCAGCTACAGTCAGAAATTGCACCGAAAGCAGACAGAAAAATTACAGACACCAACGCCAAATAACTAAATACTCATCATAAAACATTTCTGAAAAATACATAGTGTACAGCAATTGAAAGACAGGCATCTTGTGATTCCAAACAATATTTCCGATTTATTAAATGTTTTACAGCAAAAACAAAATGTAGCGCTATATTTGCGTAGCCACAATAGCCATAAAAACTTGGGCGCCCACGACCAGTTCACATGCACGACAGATATATGAAATAACATCATAAATTGGGTCTTACTTTTGCTGATCTTTCATCAGAATGTTGAACAAGGTGTCCTCTGTCCAGATGAGTCGTTGTTTGGATTCAGAATGGCAAATTTCCCTCTTCACTTAGCATTGGCACTAGCCGAGTGGCACAAATCTCTCCAACGTAAACACAGTCAGAGGACGGAACACGGCAAAACTCCCGAAAAAATGTCAATAATCTGATTAAACTATATTGAAAAAACATACATTACGATGATATGGTCACATGTATCAAAAAAAATCAGAGCCGGGGATAGTTGTCGTCCGTTACGGCAGCAAAACAGAAGTCAATCCCACTTCCTTGTCGCGCGCTTCAGAGTACCGGAAGTGGACGGTCACGTCAAAGAAATAGCTTTTATTCCACCTCAGACCAAGATGAACACAAAATTTCTTCTCTCACATCCTCTTGACACCAAGAGGAAGGCGTATGGAGTGTAAGTAGACTCCTAAGTGTCATGACCATGTATAGGCATCAAGTTGAACAGAGCATATATTTCTGACATTGCACTTCCTGGTCAGGGAAAGTGCTGCCAAATTAGTTCTGTTTCACTCAGAGAAATAATTCCAACGGTTTTAGAAACTAGAGAGTGTTTTCTATCCAAAAAGAATAATAATATCCATATTGTACGAGCAAGAATTGAGTACGAGGCCGTTTGAAATGGGCACGATTTCACTGGCTACTCAACACTTTCCCTTGCAGCCATAAGAAGTTAAACAAGGGTGTACACTGTCACCATATCTATTCGTTATGGCCATCGAAATGCCAGCTATTAAATCATATCAAATAACAACATTAGAGGATTAGAAATCCAAGGCTTAAAAACAAAGGTGTCCATGTATGCCGATTTACTCAAGTTTTATATTTAGTTTGCTAGCTAGATCCCTGTAATGTCTCATTGAAGATCTAGATAACTTTTCTGGACTCTCTGGACTAAAACCTAATTATTAGAAGTGTACAATATTACGGATCTTTAAAAAATACAACTTTTACATTACTATGCAGTTCATATTTAAAATGGGCTGACGGTGAAGTAGAAATGATTGGTATTCATATGAAAAAATATTAAATGAGCCCTACACAATGAATTTAAACAGAAAACAGACAGCTTTATCTGGGACGCTAAACCAGACAAGATACAGTGTGCCTATCTATATTTATCCATTTCTGTATTTGTATTTAAACAGGTAAGTTGTCTGAGAACACATACTCATTTACAGCAACAACCTGGGGAATAGTTACAGGGGAGAAGAGGGGGGATGAATGAGCCAATTCTAAACCGGGGATGATTAGGTGGCCATGATGGTATGAAGGACAGATTGGGAATTTAGCCAGGACACTGTGGTTAACACCCCTACTCTTGCGATCAGTGCCATGGGATCTTTAGTGACCACAGAGAGTCAGGACACCCATGTAACGTCCCATCCAAAAGACGGCACCCTACTGCCTTTGGTCATTGGGATATGTTTTAGACAAGAGGAAAGGGTGCCTCCTACTGACCCTCCAACACCACTTGCAGAAGCATCTGTTCTCCCATCCAGGGACTTACCAGGACCAACCCTGCTTAGCTTAGCTTCAGAAGCAAACCAGCAGTGGGATGATGGGTGGTATGCAGGTCTAGCTGGCTATATAATGAATATGAATTGGGTGTTGTGAGATTATTAAATATAAAAGCACTAAACATCTCTAAAATCTTCACTTTGTCAAAAGATTTATTTGAACCCTAAATGGTCCTCAAGTAAAATACTAAGAAAAGTTAATCCACTGTTTAAATAGCGCTTTTGCCTGTGTACAGATTTTGATGTCTCATTTTTGATTGATTGCAAATGATACCTTTTTCTAAGTATCTTTTTCAAACAAGCATTGCAGAGCTGGCTACAATTTAAATTTCATCCACCTGAAAAGATAGAACAAATATTAATGCTGAATTTAAATGTGCTGGTTGATAAAATACCTGTATTTATGGGAAACAGTTTGAAAAGGGTATTTTGTTATTAAATTATATTGTAAATTGGAATGGGTGAGTTGTCTTTTATAGAGTTATCAGAAATATATGGAAAGGTCTGCTCAGTCCAAGATTATAACCAATTGATTACAGCATTACACCAAAAATGGAGGCAGGTGGCAGCAGAAGGAGGTAGGGAAGTGGTCTGTCTGCCCAATTTAACAGGATCAAAACGTGCAGCGGAATAAAAATAGCATAAATAGGAATGTATACCAGTTTCATTTGAGGACCAGGATGTTATGTGCCATACAGATTGCAAAATTGTTGGGAAGAGATTCCTCTCGATGATTCAAGACTTGTGCTTTTCAGCTAATGCAGATTTCGTAGTGAGAATACAGAATCAATTGACCATTTATTTTAGTATTGCCCTCAAGTAGGTTCTCAGGAATAGTTGAAAATGCAAAACATTGATCTAAAATTGACCCTAGATATACTGTTGGAGATCAATTACTAATACTATTAACGTTTTTCCAACAGTCTGTAGAGTCTATTCAATAGAAATGGTATGTTAATCACAGCATAGTTGAAATATGCTGCGTAGAAATCCAAAGTGTGGCCAGCAGAGACAGGTGGGATGGGCTAAGGGAAGCTGAGGGTTGGGATGTGGAATTGGAGACAAGTGGGGGTGAAGTTGCTGGGCAAAGGATAGAATGAGATGTAAAATACATTCCAGATAAAACCAATACATTTGAATGACACTGAGGGGCTGTGTTGATACAGTTAAGGCTTATGCCATGCAGGTGTTTGTACAAATGAATCCTCAGATGGACATGGTGCCATACATGCACTCAAACATTGTTGGCCTGGCTGTTTTTCATGGTTGTTTCTCTTATTTGGTGGTGCATAGGGCAGGGAATAGAATTATTTTATTTCTCAGGGTGGAATGTGATGGTTGAGGGCCAGCTCTTGGATGGCTGTATCAGTCAGGTCCCCCTTTGACATTGTGGGAGATTTGTCGACGTGCCTGTGACCCTGTGTGTCTCTGGATAAGAAGCTGTTAGACTAATGTGATGTAGTTGGGCAGCTTCTCTGGAAGTATGTTTAGTAAGAGAAGAAATAGTCTAGCTGAATTTACACAGTAACAATTGGTTCATGATCCAACCACTTAACTATCCATGTTTGTAGGGTCTACACATTGTATAAACATTTCTCACCCATCCAGGTCTGCTTTGTGACCAGCTTAGCTGGTGATTAATACAAATTAGGACCATTAAGGCTGCTGATGGCATAAGTACTACCCGTCAGTGATTTGAGAGGCAGGTTCAATTGATTTAAAAATTGTTTGACCATCCAGATCACACCGCCTGAGGTGGTCAGGAAAGAGATCACAATGAGTATTAAACTTGTCTACAACTGCCTAAAGGTGGGCACAGATTACAGACATCAAGACAAAGGCACGTTAGCCCCAGGTACAAATGAGACCGGTGAACACCGTGTAAGAGAGAAAACCGGACACATGGTCAGTAATATTGGTGTGACATTTAGTAATATACAAGAGGCAACCAGTATCGTCTTCCAGCCACGTCATTTAATTCAGACCAACAACCAGTTCAGAAATGGTTTAAGAAATGTTTCAGCACAAAATGCACAGGTTTACATTGGTCACTGAAGTAGATTTGGCGGTTGGAGGAAAACAGCACGACCCGATGTAAATGTCCCAGAAGCCTTGTGCATCTTCAGGTTCCCCAGGAAGATATCCTGCAAGACAAACCATCAGTACCAGCATTCTAGTTCCCAGTCATGTGTGCATGAACATATTCAACACTCACATTCAGTAACAGGTGTAAGCCACATCCAAGTACTTGTAGGTTCCGACACAGGGGTTGCCGAATACGGAGTTGGATACCTTGATGATACACTGGCGCTCTCCGTCACACCTGTGTGAAACAGGTAGAGGTTAACATCACAGCAAATGAGTGCCTACAGGTATATGCACACTAAAGGTTTCAGTACCTTTTTGCCATTGTGCTGGTGGTGGATGGGCTGAGGCAGTTGGTGTTTTTGAGTTGTTTATGTGGGCGCCCAATGGAACACACATCGTGTTGACGACGACCATAGTTGGCACGCTGAATATGGATCTCACCCCGATCTGAGGAAGAGAACGAAGAAAAGGATTACCAAATCTGGTTGTTTGTGTGGGCTAGTGACTAACATACGTCACCACATGAATACACCGTACGGTAGTGTTGACCAGCTTACCACATAGTAGTTGAGAATCAGAGCCTTCACATATGATGCTGCTTACTGCAAGGACAACACAGGAGTTACACCACACAAATTAAGACACACATTTTCCTGGTGAAGTGTTAGTGATGGGCACTAATAGGGAATGTTGATTTCAGGTGCATTTTAAACATGTTGGCATGAACTAAAGTATAGAAAGTTATGCGCGTCATCTTCCACCGTTACCTTGTAGTTTCACTTCCTTTTGAACAGTTGGTAAGCTGGTGAAACAGGTCGACCCGCTACACCAAATCTGTATTTCTATGCAGTTTGTGCTGTGCCATCTGTCAGATTAGCTATAGACCCTACCAATCTGTGGGAGTTGCGCTAGCTAGTTACCGTTCACTGAAACATATTCAGTGGTAAACCAGATGAAGTGTGCACAACCATCAAATAAGCTCGAGACACTTCCCTTCCATGTTCTTGCTGGCTAATTGAGCGAGATATGTACATGTAACAAGGAGCAGCAGCAGCATATGAGACAAGTCGAAAAGGTTACTGCAAAAAGGGTCAATGCAGATGGTCAGGGTAGTCATTCAGCAGTTTTATGGCTTGGGGGAAGTGGAAGCCATTCAGGGTCCTGTTGGTTCCAGACTTGGTGCACCCGTACCATTTGTTATGGAGTAGCAGAGACCAGTATGACTTGGGTGGCTCGAGTCTGTATGTAGGGCCTTCAGACACACGTGGTGTCGAGATCCTGATGGCAAGGAGCCCAGCCTGAGTGATGTACTGGGCCGTACACACTACCCTCTGTAGCACCTTGCAGTCAGATGCCATACCTAGTGGTGATGCAGCCAGTCAAAAAGCTCTCAATGGTGCAGCTGTAGAATTGAGGATCGGAGGGCTGATCCCAAATATTTCTAGCCTCCTGGTTGGGAGGGGCTCGGCCCTCCGTTTCCTGTAGTCCACAATCAGTTCCTTTGTCGTCTTGGCACCACACTTCCAGGTCCCTGACCTCCCTATAGGCTACGCTAACTAAAGTTGTTGCCGGCTACATTTTTCAATAACCACAGCTTGTTGGCTAGCTAGGGTTAGTTAGCAGGTGAGGGTGGTTTACACGTTGAGAAACCCATGCACGTATGAAGCGTTGTGGCCATAAGACGGCATTTAATAAAACGTAGTTAGCAAGCTGGTACCATAGGGGAACCAACCCATTCTATTCCTTTTCTAGCTATCAGCAGAGTGCACTCTTTTACAAAAGAGTAAAGTGGGTAGGAGTATTAAACAATATCCCAACATGCCACAGTCATACCGATAGTACGTTGAATCTAATTATGTATATTGGTGCCCACCACTAAGTGTTATTAGCACACATTCAGAGACTGACTTGTTTCTTGCTGTTGGACACAGGAGTATTTGATGTCCAGGTACTTGTAAGTCCCGACACAGGGGTCTCCAAAAACGAAATTGGATGCCGGCACAACACTCGCTCTTCCCACCGCATCTTTGTGTTTCAAAGACAGGTAGAGGTCATGAGTTCCTTTCTGTCATCTTGCTGGTTAACACTAGTCAAGGAGTTCCTACAGGTAAACACAGGTTCCAGTACCTTTCTGCCATCTTGCTGGTGGTGGATTGGCTGAGGCAGTTGGTGTCGGTGAGTTGGTTATCGGGGCGCCCAATGGAACACACATCGTGTTGACGACGACCATAGTTGGCACGCTTGATTTGAATCTTACCTCCATCTGAGGGAGATGGGGAAGAGACAATGAAAAGGAGAAAGGTGAGGGACAAAGGAGAGCCAAGTCTGGGTCTCTATGGTGTGGGCTAGTGATGCTAATCTACAGTAGAAACTAGCATAGGTGGTCGGTGAGTATACTGTAGGGTTGACTAGCTTACCACATTGCAGTAAAGCATCAGAGCCTTCACATGTGATGCTGATTGCTGCCAGGACAAATAAACAGGAATTACACACCACTCACATTAGCTTGGTTAAGTAGTATCATCATTATTACATACAGTACCTCCATCCGTTAGTGTACAGCAAGCTGCAGCCAGCACTGAAACAACATCACACAGCTAGTTCAGCAACATCTCACAACATATGCACTTGGACCATGAAGCTAGAATTCAGCATTGGTCTCTATACTAATACATTTCAGTTATACTAAGTGTATTATAGTCAAGTTGAGCATTTGGTCTCTTATTCCAGGCACAAAATGTGACATTTGTTATATGACTTTGTTTTGAATATTTTTTTGCCCAATAGGAACTGAATGTCCCTCAAATCATATGACATTCTTCTATTACTAACATTTGATCGTATATATTTAAATTCTAATCTGCATCAGATACAGATTTTGTATACTCACATGTGACCACCGTCAGTCTGAACATGCGCATGATTCCAGGTACAGGAGTGGTAGTAACAGAGAAAATGCAACTGATGATAACAAGACCCAATACACCTGGTATTTATGTTATGTGACATGTCTTATTTAACCCAGGTGTATCTCTTTGTCTCCAGGTGCACCTCATTGCAATTAGGGGCCGGCGTTTGCTGGTCTATACCTGGCTATTGAGTCAGTCTCATGGAGTTAGATAGAGGACTCTAGATGGATGAAATCCATTTTGACATGAACACTGCCATTGAGGGCTTCCAACATTTTAAAGTAGCCATCTAGGTGGTGCTTCTTCGTTAAGGAAGAATTACATGGGCCACGTTCAGTCAAAAAACCTTGGATAATTGCAGATATACATTTCATGAATAGAGACAACGTATTTCCTGAATCTACATGTCGGAGAGACATATTTGTTCAAAATAGCATATTGTTATCTGAACCTTCCAAAAGGTTGCATCCTGCTGAACGCACCCCTTTATTCAATCCGGGTCATCAGGAGGGATCAGCCAATTAATTATACTCTTGAGCAAACATTGCATAACTGTATGTGCAGTAAATTGCCTTGAATTGCCTAAATTACCTCTTAAATTCTCAGGGCTGCTGGACAGGTGCCTTGCCCGTCAACGTGCGAGCCCTTTGGGTGTTGCACTTATCAGGCTTTACCGCCACGGTCCAGAAAGGCTGGTCCGAGTGATTTTGTTAATTTATATGTTCCCAGTTGCCACTCCTGTGAAGGGAGACCGCTGCACTTGAAGGCAGTTTGGTGAACCACAGAACCCCAGTACAGGTACTCTACTGTAAACATTATTAAAGTGAACCGTGTTGAATGACTATGTACATATGGCAGCAGTCTCTACGGTACAGGGTAGAGTACCAGTTGGTATCAGCCCAGTACCCTGCTTTTAACAGTGACTAAGATTGGGCAGGGTTCTGGGCGGAGGCCGGCTAGAGGTTACTATTTCAACGTCCGAATGCCTGGAGTAAGAAACTTCTATCTCCAGTTTCTCAGTCTCTTGGGGTTAACTTTGATGCACCTGTACTATCAACTCCTTCTAGATGGTAGCGGGGAGACAAGGCCATGGCTCGGGTGGCTGAGGCCCTTGATGATCTTCTTGGCCTATCTGTGTGTGCTGGAGTGCTGGAGATGTCTTGGAGGCAGGCAGTGTGCCCCCGTTGATGCGTTGGGCTGTCCGCACCACCATTTGGAGAGCCCTGTGGTTGCAAATTCCGGACCAGGCGTTGATACAGCCCTACATGATCGTCTCAATGGTGCACATGTAGAATTTCATGAGGGCCTTAGAGGACTAGCCACATTTCTTCAGCCTCCTGAAGTTGAAGAGGCGCTGTTGAGCTTTCACCACACTGACTCTGTGAATGGACTATTTCAGCTTTATAGTTATAACTTGAAGCTCTTCATCCTCTCCAGTGCGGTCCTGTTGACATGGATGGGGACTAGCTCAATCTGCTGTCTACAGTAGTCCACGATCATCTCCTTTGTTTTGTTGACATTGAGGGAGAGGTTATTTTCCTGGCATCATTCCGTCAGGGCCCTCAAATCATTCCCGTAGGCTGTCTCGTCATTGTTGGTAATCAGGCCTACCACTGTTGTCAGCAAAATTGACGATTGAGTTGCCACGCAATCATGGGTGAACAGGGAGCACAGGAGGAGGCTGAGCACACACCCGTGTGGGGCCCCAGTCTTGAGGATCAGCGTTGCAGAGGTGTTGTTGACTAACCCGCTGGAGTGCCTTGCAGTTGTGGACGGAGTAATTGCCATACCAGGCCATGATGCATCCGCTCAGGACGCTCTCGATGGTGCAGTAGTAGTATTTAGAGAGGAGGCAGCATGGCAACTTTCTTCAGCCACCTTAGAAGGTAGAGACGCTGTTGTCATGTTGGTCCATGACGAGTCCGCAGTGATGTAGTCGCTGAGAAACTTAAAACTTGTGACTCTCTCTACTGCAGTCCCGTTGATGTGGATCCGGGGTATGTTCCCTCCTCGGCTTCCAAAAGTCAACAATCAAATCCTTTGTTTTGCTAACGTTGAGGGAGAGGTTGTCATGACACCACAATGCCAGTTCACATACCTGCTCCCTACAGACTGACTCGTCATTGTTGGTTATCAGGCCTACAACCGTGGTGTTGTGCAAAGCTACGCAGTCATGGGTGAACAGGGAGCACAGGAGGAGGCTGAGCACACACCCCTGGGGGTCACCTGTGTTGATTCAGTGTCTCCTTAAAGCAGGTGGGTACTGCAGCCAAGGACAGGTACAGGTTGAAGATGTCCGAGAAGATGGCCGCCAGCTGGTCAGCACACACTCTGAGCATGCTGCCAAAGATTCTATCTTGGCCAACGGCTTTGTGAGTACCTTCTCTTGAGAGTTTTTCTTCACGTCTGCCTCGGAGAGTGAAAGCACCTGGTCATTCAGAGCAGCAAGAGTTCTCCATGATGACTTGGTATTGTCTACCTCGAAGCGGACATAGAATGAGTTAAGCTCGTCTGAGAGGGAGGCTTTGGTGGGCATGGCACAGCAGGATTGCCTTTTGCAGTCTGTGATAGTCTGAAGTCCTTGACAAGCGATGCAAGTTTGAGGATAGCACCCCAGCTAACAATCACAGACCATCATATTTCAACCCTCCCGGCGCGACACAAAACGCAGAAATAAAGATATAATTCATGCCTAACCTTTGACGAGCTTCTTCTGTTGGCACTCCAATATGTCCCATAAACATCACAAATGGTCCTTTTGTTCGATTAATTCCGTTGATATATATCCAAAATGTCCATTTATTTGGCGCGTTTGATCCATAAAAACATCAGTTCCAACTTGCACAACGTGACTACAAAATATCTCAACATTTACCTGTAAGCTTTGTCCAAACATTTCAAACTACTTTTGTAATACAACTTTCGGTATTTTTTTACGTAAATAATCGATAAAATTGAAGATGGGATGATCTGTGTTCAACACCGGAGGAAAACAATGTGTAGCATGCCTTCTGGTCACGCACCTCTAACTAACAGTACACTTCACTGGAAACTCATTCTGAACATGGCTACTTCTTCATTTCTCAAAGGAAAAACCTCAACCAATTTCTAAAGACTGTTGCCATCCAGTGGAAGCGATAGGAACTACAGGAAGGTCCCTTAAAAATCTGGATTCCCAATGAAAACACATTGAAAAGAGAGTGACCTCAAAAAATAAAATCTGAATGGTTTGTCCTCGGGGTTTTGCCTGCCAAATAAGTTATGTTATAGTCACAGACATGATTCAAACAGTTTTAGAAACTTCAGAGTGTTTTCTATCCAATAGTAATACTAATAATAATATGTATATATTAGCATCTGGGACCTAGTAGGAGGCAGTTTACTCTGGGCACACATCCAAATGTGAAAATGCTGCCCCCTATCCTAGAGAAGTTAATTAACCTGGAAGCCAGATGTATCAATGTGTCGGAGGAAACGCAATTAAACTGGTGACTTGGGTCAAGTAAAGCCCCACCGGCCGAACCCGGGTCTGTAGTAACGTCTCTAGCACTGAGATGCAGTGCCTTAGACCGCTGTACTTATCACGGATATTTTGCTTGTACATGGTCAAGCAGGCTGGATCCTCTTGTGAAGCAGGATACATGTTGGTGATATTTTTGGAAAACTTGCTAAGGCTGCTTTCCATTTTTAGAGAACAGTAGGAGATAAACTCCAATTGGCAATGAATGGAGAAACGTATAACGCCCCACAAACTTTTGACGAATCACATTCACGTTGTCATAATGCGTCAGACGATTGCTAGGCTAATCATCACGCAATGCCTTCTCAAAGTCGAGAAACCTGCCTATTTTCCTCAAAAGTAGATAATGTCACTATTCCAAAGCAATACGATATTATCAAACATCTCGGATTAAAGTTGCAATTTTGCACTTGTTCACGGAATTCATGCTAAAGTTGGGTTTTTCAGCTAGCGCCCAATTGATTCCCATTCACTCCTTGAAGAGCTCTCCTTGTTCCAGAATAGTCCAGAACGCACTGAGCAGGCCATTGACAACATATGGGCAACATACAAAATGGGCATTAAAACTTCTTATGGCTGCAATCCCGGAAAACGGGATCGATATGACAACAGCCAGTGAAAGTGCAGGGCGCCAAAATCAAACAACAGAAATCTCATAATTAAAATTTCTCAAACATACATGTATCTTATACCATTTTAAAGGTAATCTTGTTGTTAATCCCACCAAAGTGTCCGATTTCAAATAGGCTTTTCAGCGAAAGCACCACAAACGATTATGTTAGGTCACCACCAACGCACAGAAAAATTCAGCCATTTTTCCAGCCAGAGACGAGTCACAAAAAGCACAAATAGAGATAAAATTAATCACTAACCTTTGATGATCTTCATCAGATGACACTCATAGGACTTCATGTTACACAATACATATATGTCTTGTTCGATTAAGTTCACATTTATATCCAAAAACCTCCGTTTACATTGGCGCCATGTTCAGAAATGCCTCCAAAATATCCAGAGAAATTGCAGAGAGCCACGTCAAATAACAGAAATACTCATCATAAACTTTGATGAAAGATACATGTTTTACATAGAATTAAAGATACACTTGTTCTAACGAGTCACAAACCCGGATCCGGGATCCCCCCCATCAAAAAAGCTGACTAGCATAGCCTATTCTAAAGCCACAGGGATATCATATAATAAAATGTTCATGAAATCACAAGTCCAAGACACCAAATGAAAGATACACATCTTGTGAATCCAGCCATCATTTCTGATTTAGCAAAAGACACAACTTTTTTTTCCCACCATTTTTTTCCTGCATAGGTAGCTATCACAAATTCGACCAAATAAAGATATAAATAGTCACTAACCAAGAAACAACTTCATCAGATGACAGTCTGATAAAATATTTATTGTATAGCATATGTTTTGTTCGGAAAATGTGCATATTTCAGGTATAAATCATAGTTTTACATAGTTTTGCAGCCACCATCACAACTCTCACCAAAGCAACTAGAATAACTACAGAGAGCAACGTGAATTACCTAAATACTCATCATAAAACATTTATGAAAAATACACAGCGTACAGCAAATGAAAGACAAAGATCTTGTGAATCCAGCCAATATTTCAGATTCTTTAAGTGTTTTACAGCGAAAACACAATTTAGCATTATATTAGCTTACTACAATAGCCAACCACACAGCAGCATTGATTCATGCACGTTAGCGATAGCGAATAAACCAGGAAAAGATATGACATTTTTCACTAACCTTCTCAAAACTTCATCAGATGACAGTCCTATAACATCATATTACACAATACATATATTGTTTGTTCGAAAATGTGCATATTTAGCGGCACAAATCGTGGTTATACAATGAGAATAGTAGCCAAGCTGCCAACAAAATGTCGGGAGAAATCTTGGGAGAGGCACCTAATCTAATCAATAACTAATCATAAACTTGACTAAAAAATACAGGTTGGACAGCAAATGAAAGATACATTAGTTCTTAATGCAACCGCTGTGTTAGATTTTTCAAATTAACATTACTACGACATACAGCGTGCGTTAATACAATGCCAATGGAGTTTCCCCCTCTCCTCAAAGGTATCTCTGGCACTGTCCCACACATTTTGGCAATACACCAACATTGATCTATCCCTCATTGAAATCAAGTCTAAGTGGTAGATCTGTAGTGCGCTAATACAATGATGAGTGACATTTTTGTACACCAGTGTTCAACAGCTGAAAATAGTACTTTTTGGTCTGAAAATATATTTCACTGCAGTTTAGATGATACAATGATGCGACACTATACTTTTGTCAAACTGAAATTAGGCGAACCAGAATATCAGCAACCAGGAACTGGCGGCGTGATCCACACAGTTAATTTTTTATTTATATTATACCATCATTAATATGTCCCGTGGTACTGCTGTGCTCATTCCAAATCAAACCAATGGCCAATAGGAGACCGAATGCGATCGGATCAACATCTAATTGGCTTTCACATAACTCTTACGGAATGTCCACGTGGATGGGGATATTGAACATGTAATCAAAGTTTACTGGGTGACAATTTATTTATTTAATTTTTTTATAAATTTTACCCCCTTTTCTCCCCAATTTTCGTGGTATCCAATCGCTAGTAATTACTATCTTGTCTCATCGCTACAACTCCCGTACGGGCTCGGGAGAGACGAAGGTCGAAAGCCATGCGTCCTCCGAAGCACAACCCAACCAAGCCGCACTGCTTCTTAACACAGCGCGCCTCCAACCCGGAAGCCAGCCGCACCAATGTGTCGGAGGAAACACCGTGTACCTGGCCCCCTTGGTTAGCGCGCACTGCGCCCGGCCCGCCACAGGAGTCGCTGCAGCGCGATGAGACAAGGATATCCCTACCGGTCAAACCCTCCCTAACCCGGACGACGCTATGCCAATTGTGCGTCGCCCCACGGACCTCCTGGTCGCGGCCGGCTGCGACAGAGCCTGGGCGCGAACCCAGAGACTCTGGTGGCGCAGCTAGCACTGCGATGCAGTGCCCTAGACCACTGCGCCACCCGGGAGGCCCGACAATTTATTTTTAACTGAGACAAAATCATTTATAATTGAATTTTTCCAGTACAACATAAGTTTAGCAAATCCCCTTATTGTTTGGGATACCCCTAAATGTAACTTGAGAGGTTATTCAATTCAATTTTCAACAACAATAAAAAAGCAGTTGCTGGCTAAAGAGACAGGACTAACAAGGGAAATACATTCTCTAATGGTACAGGAAGCAAAAAAAGAACTACAGAGATACAAAATAAATTAGAGGAAAAACAAAAAGAAATGGCAGAACTTATTCTAGAACCATCTATTGTAACCTATTTACAAAAATAAAGTTACCTGTGATTCTCCAAATTATATTGTAAAGGAGGAAGCTAAATGATCAAAAGATGGCGCAGACAGAGATGGTCGCCTCGCTTCAAGTCCTTTGGAAATGATGTAGTAATTTGTGGATGAAATTAGGGCACGAGTTGCCTTCCAGAGAGACATTAGAGATTGTAACATTCTATGTTTCACGGAAACATTGCTCACTCGGGATATGTTGTCAGAGTCGATACAGCCATCGGGTTTCTTCATGCGTCGCGCCGACAGAAAAAAACATCTCTCTGGTAAGTGGAAGGGTGGTGGTTTATGAACATACAGTAACTCAAGTCCTTTTGTTCACTTGACCTAGAAATCCTTACAGTCAAATGCCGACCGCATTATCTCCCAAGACAATTCTCTTTGATTATAGTCACGGCCGTGTATACTCCCCCCTTCCCCCGGAAACCATATATCCTCAGGCTGATTTATTGAAGCTGGGGATGTTAGGAAAGCTATTTTGAGAACAAGACTACCTCAATTTTACCAGCACATTGACTTTCGTACCTGCTCGAGCAAAACACTCGACCACTGTTAATCTAACTTCCGCGATCCATACAAGGCCCTCCCCCGCCCTCCTTTCGGCAAATCCAACCAGGACTCCATCTTGCTCATACCGCCCTATAGGCAGAAACTCAAGCAGGATGTACCCGTGACTAAAACCATTCAACGCTGGTCTGACCGATCGGAATCGACGCTTCAAGATTGTTTTGATCACGTGGACTGGAAAATATTCCGGGAAGCCTCAGACAATAAAATCGATTTATACGCCGACTCTGTGAGTGAATTTATTAAAATGTGCATTGGAGAGGTTGTACCCAGTGTTACTATTAAAACCTACCCCAACCAGAAACTGTGGATAGAAGGCAGCTTTCGCGCAAAACTGAAAGCGCAAACCACCGCATTCAACCATGGAAAGAGGTCGGGGAATAAAGCTGAATATAAACAGTGTAGTTATTCCCTCTGCAAGGCAATCAAACAAGCAGAATGTCAGTATAGGGACAAAATGGAATCGCAATTCAATGGCCCAGACAAGAGACGTATGTGGCAGGGTCTACAGGCAATTACGGACTACAAATGTAGCCATAAAATGCCTGGATGTTTACAATTTCGGTGATTCTCTTAGAAATGGGTAAAAGTACTGGATAGCAACCCCAGGTGTAAAATAGTAAATAGCGGCTACTTCTCAGAGAGTTAACCTCTTTGGGCTGCAGGGGCAGTATTGAGTAGCCTGGATAAAAGGTGCCCATTTCAAACGGCCTCGTACTCAATTCTTGCTCGTACAATATGCATATTATTATTACTATTGGATAGAAAACACTCTCTAGTTTCTAAAACCGTTTGAATTATATCTGTGAGTAAAACAGAACTCATTTTGCAGCAAACTTCCTGACAGGAAGTGGAAAATCTGAAATCGATGCTCTGTTCTAGGGCCTGCCTATAAATGTCCTTGATATTTATTAGAATACATGCACTTCATACGTCTTCCACTAGATGTCGACAGGCAGTGAGAGAAGAAATGGAGTGTATAACTTGATCTGGGGTCGAATAAAAGCTCTTTGTATGACGTGTCACCAGTTTCCTGTTTTGCTGGAGAGCGCGTGAAGGGACCTGGTTTTGCCTTCTGATAAGCTGTCGTTATAGACGACTAATATCTCCGGCTTTGATTTTATTTGATACATGTGACAATATCATCGTAAAGTACGTTTTTTCAATATAGTTTTATTAGATTATTGAAATTTTTTCGGGACGTTAGGCGTGTTGCTTTGTCTGCGTATGTTCAGGAAGGAGAGCTTCGCGCCACTTTGCTAGCTTTCCGTGCTAATTGACTGGAGAAGAGGACATTCTAAATCCAAACAACGATTGTTCTGGACAAAGGACCCCTTGTACAACATTCTGATGGAAGATCGTCAAAAGTAGGACCCATTTTATGATGCTATTTCATATATCTGTCGAATATGTGAAATAGTCGTTTGCGCCCAGATTTTGGGTACTCTCTCGCTATAACTAAGCTGGATGTCGTAATGAAGTTATTTTTAGAATTCTAACACGGCGATTGCATTAAGAACTAGTGTATCTATCATTTCCTATACAACATGTATTTTTTAGTAACGTTTATGTATAGTTATTTGGTCAGAATAGTTGACTGTCATAAAAATATCCGCACATTCTGGGAAAAAGATGCTACGTTAGCACAATGTACAACCACTGATTTCAGCTCTAAATATGCACATTTTCGAACAAAACATAAGTGTATGTATAACCTGATGTTATAGGACTGTCATCTGATGAAGCTTATCAAGGTTAGTCAAAAATTATATATCTTTTGCTGGTTTGTTACGATCGCTAACATTTGCTGCTGGTAAATGGCTTGTGTTTCTGGCTATTGTGGTAAGCTAATATAATGCTATATTGTGTTTTCGCTGTAAAACACTTAAGAAATCGGAAATATTGGCTGGAATCACAAGATGCCTGTCTTTCATTTGCTGTACACCATGTATTTTTCAGAAATGTTTTATGATGAGTATTTAGGTATTTGATGTTGGTGTCTGTAATTACTCTGGCTGCTTCGGTGCTATTTCTGACGGTAGCTGTGATGGTAGCTGCAATGTAAAACTGATTTATAGCTCAAATATGCAAATTTTTCGAAGAAAACATAGATTTATTGAATAACATGTTATAAGACTGTCATCTGATGAAGTTGTTTCTTGGTTAGTTTGGTTGGTTCTTGGTTAGTTAGGTTGGTTTTGTGCATGCTACCTGTGCTGTGAAAAATGTCTGTCCTTTTTTGTATTTGGTGGTGAGCTAACATACGTGGTGTTTTCGCTGTAAAACATTTTAAAAATCGGACATGTTGGCTGGATTCACAAGATGTTTATCTTTCATATGCTGTATTGGACTTGTTAATGTGTGAAAGTTAAATATTTCTAAAAAATATATTTAGAATTTCCGCCCTGCACTTGAAGTGGCTGTTGTCATATTGTCCCGGCTTCGGGCTTGCAGCCCAAAGAAGTTAACTTCTTGACAATAGGGGGTGCTGTTAGCACTTTGTAATAATTTCGTTCCCAAATTAAACTGCCTCGTACTCAATTCTTGCTCGTACAATATGCATATCATTATTACTATTGGATAGAAAACACTCTCTAGTTTCTAAAACCGTTTGAATTATATCTGTGAGTGAAACAGAACTGGACTTAGAGCAATTTTCCTATGTGGATGTGAGAATGTAGAATTCTGCAAGCTGCTCTGAGATCTGTTTATAAATCTGCCTGTCTTCTATTGGTTGAGATGCACTGCATACGCCTTCCCCTGGATGTTAGCGAATAGTGAGACTTGAAATGGAGTCTACGTAGATCTGAAAGGTTATAAATAGCTTGGCAAGGAAGTGTCTGGTCTTTTCCCTCTTCGCTCTGACGCACGGAGGACCTTGGCATATCGTACTAGAACCTTCGGTTATAGCTCTTAGAAATATCCGGCTGTGTTTTTATTCGATATAGGCGTTAAAGACATCATAATGTTGTTATTTTAAACCGAATTATATCAGTTTATGTCAGTATATTGTGATTTTCGGGTATTTCTTTTTGTGGCGTTCTAGTGAGTTGGGTATCTCTGGCTCACATGCTAATGTTTACTGCTAATTGCAACGTTGAAGACGACATTCTACAACCGAGCAACGATTATTTTGGACAAAGGACACCTTTCCCAAGATTCTGATGGGAGTTCATCAAAAAGTAAGAACTATTTATGCTGTTAATTCGTTGTTCTGTTGAAAAATGTAAAATGCATAAGCCGCCATTAATTTCAGTGCAGCCTCGCTTTAACGCACGCTGTATGTTGTAGTAACGTTAATTTTAAAAATGTAACACAGCGATTGCATTAAGAAATAATTTATCTTTCATTTGCTGTCCAACCTGTATTTTTTAGTCAAGTTTATGATTATTTATCGATTAGAATAGGTGCCTCTCCCAAGATTTCTCCCGACATTTTGTTGGCAGCTTGGCTACCTTTCTCATTGTATAACCACGATTTGTGCCGCTAAATATGCACATTTTCGAACAAACTCTATATGCATTGTGTAATATGATGTTATAGGACTGTCATCTGAAGAATTCTGAGCAGGTCAGTGAAAATATTTATATATTTTGGTGGTTTATACGTTATCGCTATTTTTGGCTTGAATCAATGCTGTTGTGGTTTGCTATTGTGGTAAGCTAATATAACGCTATATTGTGTTTTCGCTGTAAAACACTTAAAAAATCTGAAATATTGGCTGGATTCACAAGATGTTTGTCTTTCATTTGCTGTACGCTGTGTATTTTTCAGAAATGTTTTATGATGAGTATTTAGGTAATTCACGTTGCTCTCTGTAGTTATTCTAGTCGCTTTGGTGAGAGTTGTGATGGTGGCTGCAATGGTAAACTATGATTTATACCTGAAATATGCACATTTTTCGAACAAAACATATGCTATACAATAAATATGTTATCAGACTGTCATCTGATGAAGTTGTTTCTTGGTTAGTGGCTATTTATATCTTTATTTGGTCGAATTTGTGATAGCTACTGATGCAGTAAAAAAATGGTGGAGTAAAAAAAGTGGTGTCTTTTGCTAACGTGGTTAGCTAATAGATTTACATATTGTGTCTTCCCTGTAAAACATTTTAAATATCAGAAATGATGGCTGGATTCACAAGATGTGTATCTTTCATCTGGTGTCTTGGACTTGTGATTTAATGATATTTAGATGCTAGTATTTACTTGTGACGCTATGCTAGGCTATGCTAGTCAGCTTTTTTACTGATGGGGGTGCTCCCGGATCCGGGTTTGGGAGGAATTAGAGGTTAAACAAGGGTGTCCGCTGTCACCATATCTATTCGTTATGGCCATCGAAATGTCAGCTATTAAATCATATCAAATAACAACATTAGAGGATTAGAAATCCAAGGCTTAAAAACAAAGGTGTCCATGTATGCCGATTACTCAAGTTTTATATTTAGTCTGCTAGCTAGATCCCTGTAATGTCTCATTGAAGATCTAGATAACTTTTCTGGACTCTCTGGACTTAAACCTAATTATGAGAAGTGTACAATATTACGTATTGGATCTTTAAAAAATACAACTTTTACATTACTATGCAGTTCATATTTAAAATGGGCTGACGGTGAAGTAGAAATGATTGGTATTCATATGAAAAAATATTAAATGGGCCCTACACAATGAATTTAAACAGAAAACAGACAGCTTTATCTGGGACGCTAAACCAGACAAGATACAGTGTGCCTATCTATATTTATCCATTTGTATATTTGTATTTAAACAGGTAAGTTGTCTGAGAACACATACTCATTTACAGCAACAACCTGGGGAATAGTTACAGGGGAGAAGAGGGGGGATGAATGAGCCAATTCTAAACCGGGGATGATTAGGTGGCCATGATGGTATGAAGGAAAGATTGGGAATTTAACCAGGACACTGTGGTTAACACCCCTACTCTTGCGATCAGTGCCATGGGATCTTTAGTGACCACAGAGAGTCAGGACACCCATGTAACGTCCCATCCAAAAGACGGCACCCTACTGCCTTTGGTCATTGGGATATGTTTTAGACAAGAGGAAAGGGTGCCTCCTACTGACCCTCCAACACCACTTCCAGAAGCATCTGTTCTCCCATCCAGGGACTTACCAGGACCAACCCTGCTTAGCTTAGCTTCAGAAGCAAACCAGCAGTGGGATGATGGGTGGTATGCAGGCCTAGCTGGCTATATAATGAATATGAATTGGGTGTTGTGATATTATTAAATATAAAAGCACTAAACATCTCTAAAATCTTCACTTTGTCAAAAGATTTATTTGAACCCTAAATGGTTCTCAAGTAAAATACTAAGAAAAGTTAATCCACTGTTTAAATAGCGCTTTTGCCTGTGTACAGATTTTGATGTCTCATTTTTGATTGATTGCAAATGATACCTTTTTCTAAGTATCTTTTTCAAACAAGCATTGCAGAGCTGGCTACAATTTACATTTCATCCACCTGAAAAGATAGAACAAATATTAATGCTGAATTTAAATGTGCTGGTTGATAAAATACCTGTATTTATGGGAAACAGTTTGAAAAGGGTATTTCGCTATTAAATTATATTGTAAATTGGAATGGGTGAGTTGTCTTTTATAGAGTTATCAGAAATATATGGAAAGGTCTGCTCAGTCCAAGATTATAACCAATTGATTACAGCATTACACCAAAAATGGAGGCAGGTGGCAGCAGAACGAGGTAGGGAAGTGGTCTGTCTGCCCAATTTAACAGGATCAAAACTTGCAGCGGAATAAAAATAGCATAAGAATGTATACCAGTTTCATTTGAGGACCAGGATGTTGATATGTGCCATACAGATTGCAAAATTGTTGGGAAGAGATTCCTCTCGATGATTCAAGACTTGTGCTTTTCAGCTAATGCAGATTTCGTAGTGAGAATACAGAATCAATTGACCATTTATTTTAGTATTGCCCTCAAGTAGGTTCTCAGGAATAGTTGAAAATGCAAAACATTGATCTAAAATTGACCCTAGATATACTGTTGGAGATCAATTACTAATACTATTAACGTTTTTCCAACAGTCTGTAGAATCTATTCAATAGAAATGGTATGTTAATCACAGCATAGTTGAAATATGCTGCGTAGAAATCCAAAGTGTGTGGCCAGCAGAGACAGGTGGGATGGGCTAAGGGAAGCTGAGGGTTGGGATGTGGAATTGGAGACAAGTGGGGGTGAAGTTGCTGGGCAAAGGATAGAATGAGATGTAAAATACATTCCAGATAAAACCAATACATTTGAATGACACTGAGGGGCTGTGTTGATACAGTTAAGGCTTATGCCATGCAGGTGTTTGTACAAATGAATCCTCAGATGGACATGGTGCCATACATGCACTCAAACATTGTTGGCCTGGCTGTTTTTCATGGTTGTTTCTCTTATTTGGTGGTGCATAGGGCAGGGAATAGAATTATTTTATTTCTCAGGGTGGAATGTGATGGTTGAGGGCCACCTCTTGGATGGCTGTATCGGTCAGGTCCCCCTTTGACATTGTGGGAGATTTGTCGACGTGCCTGTGACCCTGTGTGTCTCTGGATAAGAAGCTGTTAGACTAATGTGATGTAGTTGGGCAGCTTCTCTGGAAGTATGTTTAGTAAGAGAAGAAATAGTCTAGCTGAATTTACACACTAACAATTGGTTCATGATCCAACCACTTAACTATCCATGTTTGTAGGGTCTACACATTGTATAAACATTTCTCACCCATCCAGGTCTGCTTTGTGACCAGATTAGCTGGTGATTAATACAAATTAGGACGATTAAGGCTGCTGATGTCATAAGTACTACCCGTCAGTGATTTGAGAGGCAGGTTCAATTGATTTAAAAATTGTTTGACCATCCAGATCACACCGCCTGAGGTGGTCAGGAAAGAGATCACAATGAGTATTAAACTTGTCTACAACTGCCTAAAGGTGGGCACAGATTACAGACATCAAGACAAAGGCACGTTAGCCCCAGGTACAAATGAGACCGGTGAACACCGTGTAAGACAGAAAACCGGACACATGGTCAGTAATATTGGTGTGACATTTAGTAATATACAAGAGGCAACCAGTATCGTCTTCCAGCCACGTCATTTAATTCAGACCAACAACCAGTTCAGAAATGTTTCAGCACAAAATGCACAGGTTTACAATGGTCATTGAAGTTGATTTGGCGGTTGGAGGAAAACAGCACGACCCGATGAAGATGTCCCAGAAGCCTTGTACATCTTCAGGTTCCCCAGGAAGATATCCTGCAAGACAAACCATCAGTACCAGCATTCTAGTTCCCAGTCATGTGTGCATGAACATATTCAACACTCACATTCAGTAACAGGTGTAAGCCACATCCAAGTACTTGTAGGTTCCGACACAGGGGTCGCCGAATACGGAGTTGGATACCTTGATGATACACTGGCGCTCTCCGTCACACCTGTGTGAAACAGGTAGAGGTTAACATCACAGCCAATGAGTGCCTACAGGTAAATGCACACTAAAGGTTTCAGTACCTTTTTGCCATTGTGCTGGTGGTGGATGGGCTGAGGCAGTTGGTGTTTTTGAGTTGTTTATGTGGGCGCCCAATGGAACACACATCGTGTTGACGACGACCATAGTTGGCACGCTGAATATGGATCTCACCCCGATCTGAGGAAGAGAACGAAGAAAAGGATTACCAAATCTGGTTGTTTGTGTGGGCTAGTGACTAACATACGTCACTACATGAATACACCGTACAGTAGTGTTGACCAGCTTACCACATAGTAGTTGAGAATCAGAGCCTTCACATATGATGCTGCTTACTGCAAGGACAACACAGGAGTTACACCACACAAATTAAGACACACATTAGCCTGGTGAAATGTTAGTGATGGGCACTAATAGGGAATGTTGATTTCAGGTGCATTTTAAACATGTTGGCATGAACTAAAGTATAAAAAGTTATGCGCGTCATCTTCCACCGTTACCTTGTAGTTTCACTTCCTTTTGAACAGTTGGTAAGCTGGTGAAACAGGTCGACCCGCTACACCAAATCTGTATTTCTATGCAGTTTGTGCTGTGCCATCTGTCAGATTAGCTATAGACCCTACCAATCTGTGGGAGTTGCGCTAGCTAGTTACCGTTCACTGAAACATATTCAGTGGTAAACCAGATTAAGTGCACAACCATCAAATAAGCTTGAGAAACTTCCCTTTCATGTTCTTGCTGGCTAATTGAGCGAGATATGTACATATAACAAGGAACAGCAGCAGCATATGAGACAAGTCGAAAAGGTTACTGCAAAAAGGGTCAATGCAGATGGTCAGGGTAGTCATTCAGCAGTTTTATGGCTTGGAGGAAGTAGAAGCCATTCAAGGTCCTGTTGGTTCCAGAGTTGGTGCACCCGTACCATCTGTTATGGAGTAGCAGAGACCAGTATGACTTGGGTGGCTCGAGTCTGTATGTAGGGCCTTCAGACACACGTGGTGTCGAGATCCTGATGGCAGGGAGCCCAGCCTGAGTGATGTACTGGGCCGTACACACTACCCTCTGTAGCACCTTGCAGTCAGATGCCATACCTAGTGTCGATGCAGCCAGTCAAAAAGCTCTCAATGGTGCAGCTGTAGAATTGAGGTTCGGGGGGGGCTGATACCAAAAATGTTTTGCCTCCTGGTAGGGAGGGGCTCAGCCCTCCGCTTCCTGTAGTCCACAATCAGCTCCTTTGTCGTCTTGGCACCACACTTCCAGGTCTCTGACCTGCCTATAGGCTACGCTAACTAAAGTTGTTGCCGGCTACATTATTCAATAACCACAGCTTGTTGGCCAGCTAGGGTTAGTTAGCAGGTGAGGGTGGTTTACACGTTGAGAAACAAATGCACGTATGAAACACGTTGTGGCCATAAGACAGCATTTAATAAAACATAGTTAGCAAGCTGGTACCATAGGGGAACCAACCTATTCTATTCCTTTTCTAGCTATCAGCAGAGTACACTCTTTTACAAAAGAGTAAAGTGGGTAGGAGTATTAAACAATATCCCAACATGCCACAGTCATACCGATAGTACGTTGAATCTAATTATGGATATTGGTGCCCACCACTAAGTGTTATTAGCACACATTCAGAGACTGACTTGTTTCTTGCTGTTGGACACAGGAGTATTTGATGTCCAGGTACTTGTAAGTCCCGACACAGGAGTCTCCAAAAACGAAATTGGATGCCGGCACAACACACTCGCTCTTCCCACCGCATCTGTGTGTTTCAAAGACAGGTAGAGGTCATGTATTCCTTTCTGCCATCTTGCTGGTTAACACTAGTCAAGGAGTTTCTACAGATAAACACAGGTTCCAGTACCTTTCTGCCATCTTGCTGGTGGTGGATTGGCTGAGGCAGTTGGTGTCGGTGAGTTGGTTATCGGGGCGCCCAATGGAACACACATCGTGTTGACGACGACCATAGTTGGCACGCTTGATTTGAATCTTACCTCCATCTGAGGGAGATGGGGAAGAGGGAATGAAAAGGAGAAAGGTGAGGGACAAAGGAGAGCCAAGTCTGGGTCTCTATGGTGTGGGCTAGTGATGTTAATCTACAGTAGAAACTAGCATAGGTGGTCGGTGAGTATACTGTAGGGTTGACTAGCTTACCACATTGCAGTAAAGCATCAGAGCCTTCACATGTGATGCTGATTGCTGCCAGGACAAATAAACAGGAATTACACACCACTCACATTAGCTTGGTTAAGTAGTATCATCAGTATTACATACAGTACCTCCATCCGTTAGTGTACAGCAAGCTGCAGCCAGCACTGAAACAACATCACACAGCTAGTTCAGCAACATATGCACTTGGACCATGAAGCTACAATTCAGCATTGGTCTCTATACTCCAGCATTTCAGTTATACTAAGTGTATTATAGTCAAGTTGAGCATTTGGTCTCTTATTCCAGGCACAAAATGTGACATTTGTTATATGACTTTGTTTTGAATACTTTTTTGCCCAATAGGAACTGAATGTCCCTCAAATCATATGACATTCTTCTATTACTAACATTTGATCGTATATATATTTAAATTCTAATCTGCATCAGATACAGATTTTGTATACTCACATGTGACCACCGTCAGTCTGAACATGCGCATGATTCCAGGTACAGGAGTGGTAGTAACAGAGAAAATGCAACTGATGATAACAAGACCCAATACACCTGGTATTTATGTTATGTGACATGTCTTATTTAACCCAGGTGTATCTCTTTGTCTCCAGGTGCACCTCATTGCAATTAGGGGCCGGCGTTTGCTGGTCTATACCTGGCTATTGGGTCAGTCTCATGGAGTTAGATAGAGGACTCTAGGTGGATAAAATCCATTTTGACATGAACATTGCCATTGAGGGCTTCCAACATTTTAAAGTAGTCATCTAGGTGGGGATCTTTGTTAAGGAAGAATCACACGGGCCACATTCAGTTGCAAAACCTTTGAGCATTGCAGATATACATTTCACGATTAGAGACAATGTTTTTAATTATTCTACATCTCGGAGAGAAATATTTGTTAAACACAGTATATTTTTTTTATAACCTTCCAAAAGGTTGCATCCTGCTGAATGCACCCCATTATTCATTTCCCCATTATTCATTATACATTGCCACGAGCATACCACCCTGCATACCACTGCTGGCTTGCTTCTGAAACTAAGCAGGATTGGTCCTGGTCAGTCCCTGGATGGTAGACCAGATGCTGCTGGAAGTGGTGTTGGAGGGCCAGTAGGAGGCACTCTTTCCCCTGGTCTAAAACATATCCCAATTCCCCAGGGCTGTGATTAGGGACACTGCTCTGTGGTCATTAAAGATCCCATGGCACTTATTGTGTTAACCCCGGTGTCCCGACTAAATTCCCAATCTGGCACCCAAACCATCACGGTCACCTAATAATCCTCAGTTTACGATTGGCTCATTCATCCCCCTCCTCTCCCCTGTAACTATTCCCCAGGTTGTTGTTGTAAATGAGAATGTGTTCTCAGTCAATTTACCTGGTAAAATAACAGATAAATTAAAATGATTCAATCAGGAGGGATCAGCCAATTAATTATACTCTTGTGCAAACACTGCATAACTGTTGGTGGCAGTGAATTGCCAGATTTGGCTTCATACAGTCCCTTTTCAAACAAAACACTCTGTTGCGCTGTGCATCCTTTTAGTGTCTTTGCCAACTCATAGAAATTATAGAAGAAAATTGTCTAATTTAATAAAATCAATATTGTCTCTATTATCTCTAATGTATTTACATTTGTTATTTAATTTGAATGGAGTTGCCCGTGCGATCACGTTCGCCATAATGGAACACAAATAACGATGATATACTGTGACTATCATTCTCTATGGTCAGATCCCCATAATTTGTTGTTCTGGTGGCTGAGTGTGTGTCCTCTTCCTCTCAACGGTCAATTCTCAGGGCTGCTGGACAGGTGCCTTGCCCGTCAACGTGCGAGCCTTTTGGGTGTTGCAGTTATCAGGCTTTACCGCCACGGTCCAGAAAGGCTGGTCCGAGTGATTTTGTGCATTTATATGTTCCCAGTTGCCACTCCTGTGAAGGGAGACCGCTGCGCTTGAAGGTAGTTTGGTGACCACAGAACCCCAGTACAGGTACTCTACTGTAAACATTATTAAAGTGACCCGTGTTGAATGACTATATACATATGGCAGCAGTCTCTATGGTACAGGGTAGAGTACCAGGTGGTATCAGCCCAGTACCTTGCTTTTAACAGTGACTAAGTTTGGGCAAGGTTCTGGGCGGAGGCCGGCTAGAGGTTACTATTTCAACGTCCGATGGCCTGGAGTAAGAAACTTCTATCTCCAGTTTCTCAGTCTCTTGGTCACAGATTTGATGCACCTGTACTATCATCTCCTTCTAGATGGTAGCGGGGTGAACAGGCCATGGTTCGGGTGGCTGAGGTCCTTGATGATCTTCTTGGCCTTCCGGTGACACCTGGTGCTGTAGATGTCCACGAGGGCAGGCAGTTTCCCCCGGTGATATTTTGGCCTGACTGCACCACCATCTGGAGAGCCCTGCTGTTGCAATGGCCATAACAGATGGTGATGCACTCAATTGTGCCAAATTTCTTCAGCCTCCTGATATTGAAGAGGCGCTGTTGCGCCTTCACCACACTGTCTCTGTGAATGGACCATTTCAGGTTGACAGTGCGGTTGTGAGGCCTGTTGGATATACTGCCAACTTCTCTACGTTGGAGGCGGCTAATGGTAGAGAAATTAACATTCAATTAACTAGCAGCAGTTCTTGTGGACGTTCCTGCAGTCAGCATGCCAATTGCATGCTCCTTCAAAACTTGAGACATCAGTGGCAATGTCTTTTGTGTGTCAAAGCTGCACATTTTAGAGTTACCTTTCATTGTCCCCGGCACAAGATGCACCTGTGTAATGATCATGCTGTTTAATCAGCTTCTTGACATGCCACACCTGTCAGATCAATGGATTATTTTTCCAATGAGAAATGCTCACTAACAGGGATGTTAACAAATCTGTGCCCAAATTTTTTGAGAAATATGCTTTTTGTGCAATTTCTGGGATCTTTTATATCAGCTCATGAAACATGGGACCAACACTTTACATGTTGCATTTACATTTTTGTTCAGTATTATGAACATGCAGTTCTCAGCAGCAGCAGAATAGAGAGAGATCCTCTGCGTCTGACATTTGGGTTAATGCCAGACTGAGCAAAATGTAGATATTGTGTTATAAGTCGCAATAATTAACTAGGCTATTGAATCACCAAGACTTATTATACATAATTTATTATAAATGATTGATACATACCTCCTCTCAGTCAGCAAAAATCTTCTAATGGTATCATGAAACATAGGCTAGTCCCTTCAATTGATTGAAATATGTTTAAAAAAAGGAACAATTAGCTAATTTCCAATGTCAGTAGTTTTATTTGGCATGACCCATAATGAAAAATAGTTTTTACTTAAAACCTCTCTCGGGTACGTGAGACGGTAGCGTCCCACTTCTTCAACAGCCAGTGAAACTGCAGGGCGCCAAATTCAAAACAACAGAAATCCCGTAATTAAAATTCCTCAAACATACATGTATTTTACACCATTTTAAAGATACCCTTGTTGTAAATCCAGCCACAGTGTCCGATTTCAAAAAGGCTTTACGACGAAAGCAAAACAAACAATTATGTTAGGTGAGTGTCTATTCACAGAATAACACAGCCATTTTTCCAGCCAAAGAGAGGATTCACAAAAAGCAGAATTAGAGATAAAATTAATCACTAACCTTTGATGATCTTCATCAGATGAAACTCATAGGACTTCATGTTACACAATACATGTATGTTTTGTTCGGTAAAGTTCATATTTATATCCAAAAATCTGAGTTTACATTGGCGCCTTACGTTCAGAAGTTCCAAAACATCCTTTGATTTTGCAGAGAGCCACATCAATTTACAGGAATACTCATAATAAACATTGCTAAAAGATACAACTGTTTTGCATGGAATTTTAGATGCACTTCTCCTTAAAACCTCTTGTTAATAGGGGGCGCTGTTTTCACTTTGGGAAAAAAACGTGCCCAAATTAAACGGCCTCGTACTCTGTTCTAGATCATACGATATGCATATTATTATTACTATTGGATAGAAAACACTCTGAAGTTTCTAAAACTGTTTGAATTATATCTGTGAGTAAAACAGAACTCATTTGGCAGCAAACTTCCAAACAGGAAGTGAAAATTCTGAAAATGGGGCTCTGTGTCAGGCCTTGCCTATTCAATTGCCTTATATTTATGGATCTGTATTCACAATTTTTTCCAAAGTGAAAACAGCGCCCCCCTATTCACAAGAAGTTAATGAGACTGGAGTATTATTTTTTTTTCATGTCCACAAACTAAGCAGCAATTAAATTTCATTTTAAGTGTCTAAAGCATTGATAAGATTACTAAAAACTAAAGTGGTTGCTGTAATAGTACAATGCCCAGGCCTAAACCCTGATTGAAGTGGTTGCTGTAATAGTGCTGTGCCCAGGCCTAAACCCTGATTGAAGTGGTTGCTGTAATAGTGCTATGCCCAGGCCTAAACCCTGATTGAAGTGGTTGCTGTAATAGTGCTATGCCCAGGCCTAAACCCTGATTGAAGTGGTTGCTGTAATAGTGCAATGCCCAGGCCTAAACCCTGATTGAAGTGGTTGCTGTAATAGTGCTATGCCCAGCCCTAAACCCTGATTGAAGTGGTTGCTGTAATAGTGCTATGCCCAGGCCTAAACCCTGATTGGTTTACATTCAAAATAAATGTTCCAGATAACAAAAGGATTCTAGAATCTTAGCTAAACAAGGAAGACTTGAAATGGGGGAATAATGATTAAGATCAGTGCTATCTTGCCCTTATGGAGTGGCAGCGCAAGAGCTTATTTCCATACTTCTGGAGTATTTCCTGATATCAATGTTAAATAAAATACAAAAATTGGGGTAACTGAGCCGGCAATGATGGGTGCTGCACACTTAAGCAGACCAGGATGCAATTGGTCGGCCCCTGTGGATTTCTTGTTGTCTATTGCTAGCAGAGCCAGGACTTATTTTTCTGTAAATAGCCTAAAGGAAAAGCTTTGAGTATAATTTCTCTGATCATTCAGCAAGTTTCCACTATCAGCATCCAGACCGATATTGTGAATGTGCTTAGAAGTGGCTTAGAAGTTTTTGCAAAGAGACTGCCTGCTGAAATAAAATTGTGATTAAATGAACTTGGCTAGCAACAAGTCGTTATATATTTCTTGTACTTTATGCTATTTGTCTTATGACTCCTGCATGCTTTGTTGATTATGAACTTGTTTACACGGACTCTTGGCCATGTTCTGTTATAATCTCCACCCGGCACAGCCAGAAGAGGACTGGCCACCCCTCATAGCCTGGATCCTCTCTAGGTGTCTTCCTAGGTTCAGGCCTTTTCTAGGGAGTTTTTCCCTAGCCACCATGCTTCTACACCTGCATTGCTTGCTGTTTGGGGTTTTAGGCTGGGTTTCTGTACAGCACTTTGAGATATCAGCTGATGTAAGAAGGGCTTTATAAATACATTTGATTTGATTTGATTCTTGGCCTCCCATCCTATTCTAACCACCTCTCGCTGGCTTTGTATTCATGTTACCTGATGAAATTGCAGTACAATATGATCTGATGAACATTCAAAAGTCATAAAATAATAAACATTGCAGAGCTCTCCATGCCGCTCCCTGATTGTATTACTGCTGATGATATCTGGAAATGTGCATGTACACCCTGGCCCATCTACTGTCGCTAGCCCCAATTCTGACTTGTGCTCTGAAATCTTTTTCATTGATTTCTGTTCTCGTAAAAGCCTGGGGTTTCTGCACGTTAACAGTAGAAGCTTATTAACTCAAATTGGTAAATTTAAAGTGTGGGTTCACAGCCCCAATCCAGATGTGTTGGTCATTAGTGAGACGTGGTTAAGAAAGAGGGTTTTGTACACTAATGTTAACCTTTCTGGTTAAAACCTTTTTCGACAAGACAGATCTTCCAAAGGTGGTGGAGTGGCAATTTTTACCAATGAACACCTTCAGTGCCCGGTTGTCTCCACCAAGTCTGTCCCCAAACAATTTGATTTGCTGCTTTTAAGCATTAAACTTTAAAAAAGCTCTTTATTGATTGTTGCTGTGTGTTATCGTCCACCATCAGCACCATCAGTACCCTACCTGCCCTAAGCTCTCTCCTGGTCACTTACACTAAGTATGCATTTATCCTGCTAGTGACTTTATGGAGCAGTTCTCTCTTTGTGGGTCTAACACCAATATGTTCTGGAAAAGGGTTAAAGACCTGGAGAATAAATCCTCCTTCCTCACAGCTGACCATGTCCCTTTATGTTGATGATGTGGTTATTACTGACAAGGAGCACATGGCTGAGCTATTTAATCACCAATTCATTAAGTCAGGATTCCTATTTGACTCAGCCATGCCTCATTGCCCATCCCAAATGTCCTCATCTCCCCACGTCTTCTAATGCGACTGAAGCTCCTTTCTCTTTTTCTCCTGCCCCGCTACAAAGTTTCTCCCTGCAGGCAGACACTGAGTCTGAGGTGCTAAAGGAGCTCCTTAAACTTGACCCCCCAAAAATATCTGGGTCAGATGGTTAAGATCCTTTCAACGTTAAGGTCGCTGCCCCTATCATCGCCAAGCCTGTCTCTGACCTTTTTAACATCTCTCCTCTCTTGGGAGGTTCCCATTGCTTAGAAGGCAGCCACAGTGTGTCCTTTATTTAAAGACGGAGATCAAGCTGATCCTCCCATTTCTATTGGGGACCTTTAATATTCTGTTAAAGGTCCCCAAAGCAAACACATCCCTGGGTCGCTACTCTTTTCAATTCGCTGCAGCTGGCAGTGTTTAGATCTATACAGTTGAAGTCAGAAGTTTAAATACACTTAGGTTGGAGTCATTAAATCTCGTTTTTCAACCACTCCACAAATTTCTTGTTAATTAACAAACTATAGTTTTGGCAAGTCGGTTAGGACATCTACTTTGTGCATGACACAAGTAATTTTTCCAACAATTGTTTACAGACAGATTATTTCACTTATAATTCACTGTTTCACAATTCCAGTGGGTCAGAAGTTTACATACACTAAGTTGACTGAGCCTTTAAACAGCTTGAAAAATTCCAGAAAATTATGTCATGGTTTTAGAAGCTAATTTTCTGATAGGCTAATTTAAATAATTTGAGTCAATTGGAGGTGTACCTGTGGATGTATTTCAAGGCCTACCTTCAAACTCAGTACCTCTTTGCTTGACATCATGGGAAAATCAAAAGAAATCAGCCAAGACCTCAGAAAAAAAATCTGGTTTATCATTGGGAGCAATTTCCAAATGCCGGAAGGTACCACGTTCATCTGTACAAACAATAGTACGCAAGTATAAACACTATGGGACCACACAGCCGTCATACCACTCAGGAAGGAGATGCTTTCTGTCTCCTAGAGATGAACGTACTTTGGTGCGAAAAGTGCAACTCAATCCCAGAACAACAGCAAAGGACCTTGTGAAGGTGCTGGAGGAAACAGGCACAAAAGTATCTATATTCACAGTAAAACGAGTCCCATATCGACATAAGCTGAAAGGCCCCTCAGCAAGGAAGAAGCCACTGCTCCAAAACCGCGATAAAAAAGCCAGACTACGGTTTGCACATGGGGACAAAGATCGTACTTTTTGGAGAAATGTCCTCTGGTCTGATGAAACAAAATAGAACTGTTTGGCCATAATGACCATTGTTAAATTTGGAGGAAAAAGGGTGAGGCTTGCAAGCCGAAGAACACCATCCCAACTGTGAAGCACGGAGGTGGCAACCATCATGTTGTGAGGGTGCTTTGCTGCAGGAAGGACTGGTGCACTTCACAAAATAGATGGCATCATGAGGTAGAAAAATTATGTGGATATATTGAAGCAACATCTCACAACTTCAGTCAGGAAGTTAAAGCTTGGTTGCAAAAGGGTCTTTCAAATGAACAATGACACCGAGCATACTTTCAACGTTGTAGCAAAATGGCTTAAGGACAACAAAGTCAAAGTATTGAGTGGCCATCACAAAGCCCTGACCTCAGTCCCATAAAATATTTGTGGGCAGAACTGAAAAAGCATGTGCGAGCAAGGAGCCCTACAAACCTGACTCAGTTACACCAGCTCTGTCAGGAGCAATGGGCCAAAATTCCACCAACTTATGGTGGGAAGCTTGTGGAAGGCTACCCAAAATGTTTGACCCAAGTTAAACAATTTGAAGGCAATGCTACCAAGTACTAATTGAGTGTATGTAAACTTCTGACCCACTGGGAATGTGATGAAAGAAATACAAGCTGAAATAAATAATTATTTCTACTATTATTCTGACATTTCACATTCTTAAAATAAAGTGGTGATCCTAACTGACCTAAGACAGGGAATTTTTACTCTGATTAAATGTCAGGAATTGTGAAAAACTGAGTTTAAATGTATTTGGCTAAGGTGTATGTAAACTTTCGACTTCAACTGTATATATATTTTTGATCCCAGCTCCTGACCCCTGTCATGTCTTTGGCATTATTAAACTGAAGACTTATTTTTATCAAATATATTCTCTGTTATTATTATTACGTGATTAAACTAACTTAATCGTGTAAATGTAATTAACTAGGAAGTCAGGGCACCAAGGAAAATATTCAGATTACAAAGTTATAAATAATTTTCCTACAAGTCGATATGGTTACAAGGAAATGATAGGGGAATGTGCCCTAGTGGGCTAAACTGGCATAGCGGCTTGTTAGACAAAGGGACTGAGAAGGGTGCGAAAGATGACAGACACTACAAAGTTGATAATTATAACAATTGAAATTCTAATCCTTTGCACATGAACGCTCATTCGGGAATAATTGAAATCAATATATATGTGTATGCTCAGTGTGTCGTCGTGATCCCTGTTGGAAAGTTTGTATCTGTTGGAGAGTTTGTCCGCCCTCTCTCTCTGCCGTGGTTAGAATGGATAGTTCAGAGTAACATTCAGCAATGTTGTTATAGAATAGATGTTTCGGCAATTGTCGGTCTTCGCATTTACGGGTACATAATTTCTAGCTGCAGACTAGTAATTAGTAGTAATTAGTAGTAATTAGTATTGAAGAGTAGCTCTTATTCTGTCGGATCGATAGTCTCAGAGTTTAACCATATGGTATGGTTAAGAATTCAGCAATCTACTCAAACCTTAGCCGTCTCGGTTATCGAGGTAAACTGGTCTGAAGGGAACTCCTCCTGGTGGGGATTATATTCGTATCAGTAGAAAGGGGCTGTCCCATGACGCCAGATCAATGTCTGTATTCATGGGGCGGGCCAATGATTTAGTTCAACTCCAAAGAGAATTGGAGTTTCCTTCATTAAACAGTTTAAAATCACATTACATAAGTGCACAAATAGTTTCATCTTTACTCGTTCATTTTATACAACAATTAGATGCAAGTTGAGACTGTATAAACAGAGTTCTGGTAATGTGGCTGTATTGTCTTTCCTGAGGTCACCAAATAGTACAAAACGGAGCAGTTTGTAGCTGGCTACTTCACCGACCGTTTATACCTTCTCCGGTACATGGATATTGTTCAGTTCTCAAGTTCTGTGATGTGGAAGAAGTTCCTTTGTTCTCTCTATGAAAACTCACTCTCTCTATACTCTGGCCATGAGGAGAGAACTCCTCAAGGAATTTATGACCTGCCTAACAGAGCCTGTTGGTAGGGGGTGAGAGAGAGAGGGAGTTGGTGCAGAGAGAGGGGGATGGTACTCGCTGTCCCCAAAGAGGGCAATGTCATGACACCCCGCAGGAAGCCTTTTGGTAGGCCGTCATTGTAAATAAGAATGTGTTCTTAACTTCTCTGGGATATGTGGGACGCTAACGTCCCACTTGGCCATAAGCCAGAAAAGAATTTGCGCGCCAAATTCAAATATATTACTATAAAAATCAATATTTCATGAAATCACACATGAAAGACACCAAATTAAAGCTACACATGCTGTGAATCCAGCCAACATGTCTGATTTCCAAAAAGGATTTACGGGGAAAGCACACCAAACAATTATGTTAGCTCAGTACATAGCCACAGAAAAACACAGCCATTTTCCCAGCAAAAGATAGTAGTCACAAAAAGCAGAAATAGAGATAAAATGAATCACTAACCTTTGATGATCTTCATCAGATGACACTCATAGAACATCATGTTACACAATACATTTATGTTTTGTTCGATAATGTGCATATTTATATCCACAAATCTCGGTTTACATTGGCGCCATGTTCAGAAATGCCTCCAAAATATCCGGAGAAATTGCAGAGAGCCACGTCAAATAACAGAAATACTCATCATAAACTTTGATGAAAGATACATGTTTTACATATAATTAAAGATACACTTGTTCTTAATGCAATGCTGTGGAAGATTTCTAAAAAACTTTACGTAAAAAGCACACCATGCAATAATCTGAGACGGCGCACAGATAAAAACAACATTTCTCCGCCATGTTGGAGTCAACAGAAATACGAAATTACATCATAAATATTCCCTTACCTTTGATCATCTTCATCAGAATGCACTCCCAGGAATCCTAGTTCCACAATAAATCGTTGTTTTGTTCGATAATGTCCATTACTTATGTCTAAGTAGCTACTTTTGCTAGCATGTTTAGTGCACATGTCCAAACGCTCGCGCAGATGCAGGCAAACTTGGACGAAAACTTCAAAAAGTTATATAACATGTCGAATAAACTGGTCAAACTTGGTAGAGAATCAATCTTCAGGATGTTGTTATCATATATATCCAATAACGTTCCAACCGGAGCATTCCTTCATGTCTGTAGAAGTTGTTGGAACGCAAGGCGATATCATGAGGAAAGCGCATGACCAGGAACTGGCATTCTGCCAGACCAATGACTGAAACACCTCCCATCCGGCCCCACATCACACTAGAGGCTTCATTCCACGTTCTACAGACTGTTGACATCTAGTGGAAGGCGTAGGAAGTGCAAACAGATCCATATCTTACAGGGAATTGAATCGGCGACGAGTTGAACATTGACCAGTCTCAGAATTCTCACTTCCTGTTTGGATTTTTCTGAGGTTTTTGCCTGCCATATGAGTTCTGTTATACTCACAGACATCATTCAAACAGTTTTAGAAACTTCAGAGTGTTTTATATCCAATAGTAATAATCATATGCATATATTAGCATCTGGGACAGAGTAGGAGGCAGTTCACTATGGGCACGCAATTCATCCAAAAGTGAAAATGCTGCCCCCTATCATAAAGAAGTTAATAGATATGCATCCACAGACAAGCGCTTAAAGATAGTAGCTTACATTTTCTGGCGAGGGATATGGATTTCAGTAAAGACACAGAGAAATATTTTTTTATGAAAATGGCCACTCTACCACCTCTACCCTGTCTGTCAGCCCTGAACACAATATAACCCTTAAAATTTCATATCAGAGTACAGATTGTCCCCAGAGATCCAAGTTTCTGTCAATACCAGAACGTCTGGATTCGTCTGCAAAGGCCAGATCTGGATGTAATCCAATTAAGGAAGTAGGTAAGCTTCTAATGTTCAGATGCATCAACCCAAGTCCTTTACAATTTTTAAAGTTACCTGAATCTCCAACTCAAACAAGCTACGCTCAATAAGCTGATGCAGGCCTTGTCTGATGGTTGATATTGATATAGTTTGTATGGCTATTAGATTGCATAGAACTGCACCATTTAGTATCTCCCTATTAGCATTAGGCCACAGCCAATGGCAATATGAGGAACTTTCAGAGTAACCAATGATGGAATGTTATAGACATACATGGGTTTTGGTTGCTGTCGTGCAACAGCCGAATCCTTCTACAGGTATTGAAGTTTATGGAATTCACATTTGAACTGAAAGCACTGGGGGAAGTCATACAGCAGCATCATTAATATGGATACAATGGTCAATGGAAAACAGCTGAAATTTGTTTAAGGGAACGTTAGCTCTCATTTCAGAGTTTGATGCGACTGGGTTAGCTTTTATTAGCTGTTTATTTCTAAAATTCCCATTACATGCTTGGATAGGAATATAACCCTTGAGGTTCCAATAGGTTCTATATAGAACCCTAAATAGCCATTTCTTCTGAGGGTAGATCACTTTCGTTCCCAGTTCCGATTCTTTTCCTCTAAAAATGTAATTATTTTATTGTTTTTTGTTCTGTTCCCTGAACCGTTTCCAACCCCTGCTTTGGACTAGGGCCCCCCCATCTCCAGGGTGTCAATGGAAGTAGAAGCGGAGTACCTCATGTCATCTCTGAGCCTGAGTAGAGATTGGATGTTGGGTTTATTGTTCTTAACAGAAGAAATAAGATGTTTTTTGTTTAGTGTTATATTTTTGTGTGTGTTGTTGCTAGTTTGTATGGATTTTTTTCTCCCAAAACCACACAATGTATCCGTTTCGTAGGATCTTTTTTATATTCATCCCACACAGAATGTGGTAGCAATACACCTTTTTGGGGTGTAGTCTACCAATAAACCAATAATAATAATAAGAAGAAGAAGTCTACAGATCCCCCATGATGTGTGTTAGAGCCGATTTGGACATATCTGTATAAAAGACAGAATGGTAAAGAGGAAAGGAAGCCACTACAATGTGAATATGAAACTGGTTACATTTTTCCAGTCGCATCTTTCAGCTTTTTACCAAAACAGAAGGATCTTGACCTACTATGGCTAAATGATAGTACAAAATGACGCTTCCTATTCCACAAAATTATTTAAATCATATCTTACTCCCATTACACAAGTTGGTCTTGACCTTGACACAATCAGGGCATCTTGTTATGAATGAGTTTAGGAGGATTCAGATATTTTCTTCCCAATAACAATAACAAAAGCACACACACTTGTTTTTGTATACATGAGGACATTTTTCTTACGTCATTTTATTACAGTTTGATGCCACATAATGAACACCACAATCACGGGGGGTTCTGACACGTTTTGTTTTCATAATGTAATCAAGCCGTGAGCCCTTCGTAATACAATGCTCATTTCATCGTGTTTCATTCTCATCCTGTCTTATCCTGCCCATTTGGTTGTTCAAATTGTAATTTTTGGGAGAATCACTTCATATGAAAACATTTTTTTTGGAAGAAATGATTGTTGTAGTGTTGTTAATTTACACACCACATCGGTCTAATGGGCGTAAAAAGGACAATATGGAGAACATCAACGGGCACAGAGGAAAACAGAATAACATTGTATTCACCGTTGACTGTGATTTGATGGAGGTCCTGAACATTTTCTACAGGAACACACCTACTCTTATCTGTCCTCTGCTGCTAGTGTGCTAGGTGAGGTGGGTTGTTGTAATGTGTTGGGACATTTATTTTTTTAGTCTCCCCGTCAGTTCGCTCAGCAAGGAAACAAACAATCTGGTCGTGCTCACTGCACATCCCTTTCAATTCCATTAACCCGCACAACCCAGGAGCTCTCTGCTACCTAAAGGTGTCAAGGACAGGAGTAATGCGATCAAGGCTAGGGCTCAACCCTAAATCAGGCATTTTCTTTCAACAGACGAACAGAAATACCATTCTCTCTCTCTCTCTCTCTCTCTCTCTCTCTCTCTCTCTCTCTCTCTCTCTCAATATGTCCGAACTTTATTTGATTGGTAATTTTCTGCATTTACAAGGTAATGAAGATGTCATCAAGGCAAAGGGTGGCTAATTTGAAGAATCTAAATATATTTTGATTTGTTTATAGTTTTTTTTAAATTACTACATGATTTCATATGTGTTATTCTCAAAGTGTTGATTTCTTCACTATTATTCTACAATGTAGAAAACAGTAAAATTAAGAAAAAGCCTTGAATGAGTAGGTGTGTCCAAACATTTGACTGTCACTGTATATAAATGGCCTCATTGCCAAAATCCCAAATTATCCGTTTAAGGCGCATACAGACAGGCAGCGGTAAACACAACTGAATAGCAAAAAAATCTGCCTACCGTGCATAGGGACCAGCTGTCCTGGTTGTTGTCCATTGCTTGATTGCTTGATAAGATTAACTCTGCTCATTGGTCAACCATGTGAGGCGGCCTAGTTAAATATAATATCATTGTTGAATTTGACATCGAACATCCTTTTAAACATCTTTCAATTAAAATAAAAGAGGTCCTATTTTCTATGCTCTTCAATGTTACATACTAATATAATCTTGATTGTGAAGTAAAACTTTCACCTTTCAACTTTCCAAAGGTTAAATCATACAGATGTAGGGCATTGCTGTCGTTTTGGCGGTGTCGGAGGTGGAACTGCGTTAGAGATCTCATATCCAAAAGCGGCTCCTGGCATTATACCTAAAGGCGCTTACAGACAGGTTGCGGTAAGAAGTGAAGGTGTCATAGACTTCAATGGGAGTAGCACTCGCAAGCAGTTTGCAAGCGGCACGGTTCAAAATATAAATATTTTTTATTTAACCTTCATTTAAATAGGCAAATCAGTTAAGAGCAAGTTCTTATTTACAAAGACGGCCTACCCCAGCCGACGCAAGGAAAATTGTGCGCCACCCTATGGGACTCCCAATTACGGCCGGTTGTGATACAGCCTGGAATTGAACCAAGGTCTGTAGTGATGCCTCTAGCACTGAGATGCAGTGCCTTAGACTACTGCACCACTCGGGAGCCCATATATAAAAACATTTCTTCATTATTGTAATGAAATCTTAATTTTAAAAGGTGTATTGTATTTTGACCTTTAAATGCCAATGCCAAGCAAGAAATAAACATGTTGAGTTGTACCTACTTTTGATAACAAAAAGTAACATTTTATTTTCATAATATAAAACTAGCCTTTGAATGAAAAATATGAGTTATTCTAAACTGCAGAAGTTGAAATGGAAACAGAAACAAGTCATGACAAAAACAACAACATAAAAGATTAGCTATATTGTGCTAGTTCTTATGCAAAACTGGGTTGAATGGAAATGACTTGTGTCTGAACCCGGGAACCTCTGTGAAGCAGCATATTTGTGGACAACAGCAGTTCCAATATTTTGGACCAGGGCACTTTGATCTGATGTATCCCCATGCTCTGAATGCAAAGTAGGCCCCGGCGTGTCTGTCAAGTAGAGCACACATTCCCTGTTGGCTAGCTTGGCTAGTGCAGAAAAACATGTAGCAATCTTGGAGAGAAAAATATACAGACAAATCCACTCACACTGTTTTATTAGAAGACATTGAAAGTTACATAGGCCTATGTCTCTGTCAGATAACACACTTCCAGCCTTAACATGAAATGTCTATAGATTTTTACATCAGACAAATTTATCTAAAATAGATGGTGTAGTTAAGAGTGTAGGGTGTTTGTATAAACCATGAACACCCACAGTGTTCTCAATGTAAGGTTACCCAATAGTCATACCATCATGGAGTGGTAATACGATTATCTGGCAATATCACTCACCTGTATCCTCTTCTCACATCCCAACAGTACGCTAACATGGGACTCTCTCTTGTGGTTCTCCATATATCTGTGATTTTACGGCCCTTTCTCACTCCCGTCTGCCTTTCGTACAGTAAATGTTCAATTATGACTAGCTGTGGTGAGTGAACTGTGTTAGAGAGCGAGAGAGAGTGACACACACTTATCCTCCAGGATGAAGCATGTATACTCTCTACTGGGGATATCACTGAGAGATAAAAGGTCCAGGGCTGTCCTGAGGCATGGTCTGTCAACCTGATATATACAGTAGTATGGTCTGTCAACCTGATATATACAGTAGTATGGTCTGTCAACCTGATATCTACACAGTAGTATGGTCTGTCAACCTGATATCTACAGTAGTATGGTCTGTCAACCTGATATATATACAGTGATATGGTCTGTCAACCTGATATCTACAGTAGTATGGTCTGTCAACCTGATATCTACAGTAGTATGGTCTGTCAACCTGATATCTACAGTAGTATGGTCTGTCAACCTGATATCTACAGTAGTATGGTCAGTCAACCTGATATCTACAGTAGTATGGTCTGTCAAGCTGATATCTACACAGTGATAAGGTCTGTTAACCTCATATATACAGTAGTATGGTCTGTCAACCTGATATATACAGTAGTATGGTCTGTCAACCTGATATCTACAGTAGTATGGTTTGTCAACCTGATATCTACAGTAGTATGGTTTGTCAACCTGATATCTACACAGTCATATGGTCTGTCAACCTGATATCTACAGTGATATGGTCTGTCAACCTGATATCTACAGTAGTATGGTTTGTCAACCTGATATCTACAGTAGTATGGTCTGTCAACCTGATATCTACAGTACTATGGTCTGTCAACCTGATATCTACACAGTCATATGGTCTGTCAACCTGATATCTACAGTGATATGGTCTGTCAACCTGATATCTACAGTACTATGGTCTGTCAACCTGATATCTACAGTAGTGTGGTTTGTCAACCTGATATCTACAGTAGTATGGTCTGTCAACCTGATATCTACACAGTCATATGGTCTGTCAACCTGATATCTACAGTGATATGGTCTGTCAACCTGATATCTACAGTAGTATGGTTTGTCAACCTGATATCTACAGTAGTATGGTCTGTCAACCTGATATCTACAGTAGTGTGGTCTGTCAACCTGATATCTACAGTAGTGTGGTTTGTCAACCTGATATCTACAGTAGTATGGTTTGTCAACCTGATATCTACAGTAGTATGGTTTGTCAACCTGATATCTACAGTAGTATGGTCTGTCAACCTGATATCTACAGTACTATGGTCTGTCAACCTGATATCTACAGTAGTATGGTCTGTCAAGCTGATATCTACAGTAGTATGGTCTGTCAACCTGATATCTACAGTAGTATGGTCTGTCAACCTGATATCTACAGTACTATGGTCTGTCAACCTGATATCTACAGTAGTATGGTTTGTCAACCTGATATCTACAGTAGTATGGTCTGTCAACCTGATATCTACAGTAGTATGGTCTGTCAACCTGATATCTACAGTACTATGGTCTGTCAACCTGATATCTACAGTAGTATGGTCTGTCAAGCTGATATCTACAGTAGTATGGTCTGTCAACCTGATATCTACAGTAGTATGGTCTGTCAACCTGATATCTACAGTACTATGGTCTGTCAACCTGATATCTACAGTAGTGTGGTTTGTCAACCTGATATCTACAGTACTATGGTCTGTCAACCTGATATCTACAGTACTATGGTCTGTCAAGCTGATATCTACAGTAGTATGGTCTGTCAACCTGATATCTACAGTAGTATGGTCTGTCAACCTGATATCTACAGTACTATGGTCTGTCAACCTGATATCTACAGTAGTATGGTCTGTCAACCTGATATATACAGTAGTATGGTCTGTCAAGCTGATATCTACAGTACTATGGTCTGTCAACCTGATATCTACAGTGATATGGTCTGTCAACCTGATATCTACAGTACTATGGTCTGTCAACCTGATATCTACAGTAGTATGGTTTGTCAACCTGATATCTACAGTACTATGGTCTGTCAACCTGATATCTACAGTAGTATGGTTTGTCAACCTGATATCTACACAGTCATATGGTCTGTCAACCTGATATCTACAGTAGTATGGTTTGTCAACCTGATATCTACAGTACTATGGTCTGTCAACCTGATATCTACAGTACTATGGTCTGTCAACCTGATATCTACAGTACTATGGTCTGTCAACCTGATATCTACACAGTCATATGGTCTGTCAACCTGATATCTACAGTGATATGGTCTGTCAACCTGATATCTACAGTAGTATGGTCTGTCAACCTGATATCTACAGTAGTATGGTCTGTCAACCTGATATCTACAGTAGTATGGTCTGTCAACCTGATATCTACAGTACTATGGTCTGTCAACCTGATATATACAGTAGTATGGTTTGTCAACCTGATATCTACAGTAGTATGGTTTGTCAACCTGATATCTACAGTAGTATGGTCTGTCAACCTGATATCTACAGTACTATGGTCTGTCAACCTGATATCTACAGTAGTATGGTTTGTCAACCTGATATCTACAGTAGTATGGTCTGTCAACCTGATATCTACAGTGATATGGTCTGTCAACCTGATATCTACAGTAGTATGGTCTGTCAACCTGATATCTACAGTAGTGTGGTCTGTCAACCTGATATCTACAGTAGTATGGTTTGTCAACCTGATATCTACAGTAGTATGGTTTGTCAACCTGATATCTACAGTAGTATGGTTTGTCAACCTGATATCTACAGTAGTATGGTCTGTCAACCTGATATCTACAGTAGTATGGTTTGTCAACCTGATATCTACAGTACTATGGTCTGTCAACCTGATATCTACAGTACTATGGTCTGTCAACCTGATATCTACAGTAGTATGGTTTGTCAACCTGATATCTACAGTACTATGGTCTGTCAACCTGATATCTACGCAGTCATATGGTCTGTCAACCTGATATCTACAGTGATATGGTCTGTCAACCTGATATCTACAGTACTATGGTCTGTCAACCTGATATGTACTGTAGTATGGTCTGTCAACCTGATATCTACAGTAGTATGGTCTGTCAACCTGATATCTACAGTACTATGGTCTGTCAACCTGATATGTACTGTAGTATGGTCTGTCAACCTGATATCTACAGTAGTATGGTCTGTCAACCTGATATCTACAGTAGTATGGTCTGTCAACCTGATATGTACTGTAGTAAGCCTGTGGATTGAAAAAGATGTCCCAAAGTATGTAAGATTCTCAGTTCTTTCATTTGCATGTTACATACAGATCAACTTCCGCAGCTGTGAAGCTTACAGAGTTGATTTATTTAACATTATCTAACAAGTATTTCACTGAGAACATATTATCTTTAACAGCAACGATCTGGGGAAGAGTTACGGGGGGGGAAGAGAGGGGATCAATGAGCCAATTGGAAGCATAAGAATAGAAGAAAGTCGTATACATCACGACAGGGACATTTTCCAACAGTCAGGTGGTACTCTTCTCTCTGGTTTAGCCAATGGGGACCCTTAAGCCCAATGGCAGCAAGTGGAAACACTTCCTGCAAAGGGTGCAGTCCTTGGGGTGAGATGTTTAAACCAAGGTCCTGACCTTCAGTGGTCAGGACATTTTACATTTTAGTCATATAGCAGACACTCTAATCCAGAGTGATTTACAGTTATTGCATTCACCTTATTAAGAGGACCACATATCACAGTCATAGTAAGTACATTGTTTCCTCAATTAAGCAGCTATCAGCAAAGGCAGAACTAGTGAGGTTGGAAAAAGTCAAGTGTGAGTGTTAGTTCACTAAAGGTTAAAATGTGTTTTTATTTGGAGGGGGTGAGTATTTAAGATACAATACGACGAGGTATTGTTTCAGATGTTTTTCAGAAGATGGGCAGGAACTCTGCTGTCCTGGTTACAGGGGGCAGCTGATTCCACCATTGGGGTGCCAGGACAGAGAAGAGCTTGGACAGTAGACATCACATGGCACGTAGCAAAAGGAATGGTATTAACCCATTGGCTTAGCCAGTAGGGTCAAATGGCTATTTGAACGAGGCTTAAATCAGTGAAAAAAGAGGAAGTCCTGTTAGACCAAGTATCAAACTCCACGGAGAACCGAGTGTTTGCGGGTTTTTGATCCTCCCTTGTACTTGGTTGATGAATTAAGGTCACTAATTAGTAAAGAACTCCTCTCACCTGGTTGTGAAGGTCTTCATTGAAAGGAAAAACTAAAAACCCGCAGACACTAGGCCCTCCGTGGAATTAGTTTTGACACCCCCTGTGTTAGACCTTAAACAAGGTCAGTTTCTGTCTGTGGCTAGATTACAATGTTCCACAGTGGTTTCAGAGGTTGCAAGATACTGCAAACCTTGGATATGGAAATATTGGCTGCTGAAATTGAAATGGTTTTGTGACAAGCAGAGAGCAGGCTGCGTGAGGCTTATCTAGCCTTGTTGTAGAACTTGGGATTCCATTACATTATACAGGCAGAAACTTTCTACTGTTCACCAGCAGTTTGGTTTGGCTCTTTGGAGCCAGCGTTGCCTGGGTCGTGTTCATTAGCATGCAACGGAAAACAGTTATTAGTGTTTCTTATTGCACAAGTCCCTCTCCTTTTTCAGTCTGTTTTCTTCTGTTTGATGCCTAGTGAATACTACCCTAGTATCCTCAGTTATGCATAGACAAGTGTTCCCTTTCCTGTTGCATTTCCTTTGGTTCTGGTAATCGACACTAGCGTAACAGGTTGCATGACTAGCGTACTGTAGAGATTTAGATGCACATGTGTGTTTAGCTTTAGAGGAAAACAGTTCCGAATATAACTGCTGTTCCCTGAAGGAGGGAACGAGGTATTACATACTATGGGAGGCAATGACCAATCACCAGAAGAAAACTGAAGATGTGTAGTAGATTTGTGATTTTGTCGCTTGCACGTCAATATCAGACTGGGCATTTGTAATTAAACATCACAACAATGACAACAATAGTACAATATATAATAAATTAAAGTACCTGATGATAGACACAAGGAAGAATATTAGATCAAATCAGGATTGGAGACAGGATTGTGTAGTGGCACTGCTCTGGGGAAGGGTACCAAAACATTTCTGCAGCATTGAAGGTCCCGAAGAACACAATGGCCTCCATCATTCTTAAATGGAAGAAGTTTGGAACCCTTAATTTGAAAAAATGTCTAAAAACCTGTTTGCTTTGTCATTATGGGGTATTGTGTGTTGATTGATGATGAAAAAAAAACAATTTAATTAATTTTAGAATAAGGCTGTAACGTAACAAAATGTGAATGTGGCTAAAAAATATCTTGCAAGTAAATCCAAATGTTCACTAAAGAGCTCTGAAAGGGAGAAATACCTTTAACCTGACACCAACCCTCAAACACACTGCACTTATATGTATGCAACCTTCTCGGAGACAGAGCACGCGCCGACCGTGTAGTCGTAATTACGATTGAAGGTAAACCCCTAGCAATCCAATTCAACATTTCAGGGGCCAAACCCACAGATCCCATATCTGCGGTTGCGGGTGCCAAACTCTCCCATGTGCCTGCGACAATAGATCCCGATGACACGGAACCCTCCACCGGTCCTCGACCAACATGCAAATGATCTCCGGGAATCAGGGTTGTCTTGGCCAACGGGGAGCCACCAGAATCAACAACAGACCCTCCTGACGGACCCTCTCCACGGTGTCCTGAATAAGGTCACCTGGAGGAAATGCAGAGTGCAGGGTTCGAGGCCACTGATATGCCAAAGAATCCATTCTCAATGAATTGCCTATATCCCTCATTGAGAACAACAGATGACAATCTGTGATTTCTCGCAATGCGTGAAGATATACGTTGGCCCTGCCGAACCGGTCCCATATCTGGGCAACCACCTCGTGGTGCAGTCTCCACTCTGTAGAGATAGGACCCCTCTTGGAAAGTAGATCTGCACCAACTTTAAGAGATTCTGGAAGATATGTCGCCTTGAGCAACAGGAAATGCGAACTGCTACATACAAGCAGACAACAGGCCAGGTTTAGGAGAGAGATAGACTGCGTCCCCCCCTACCTATTGATGTACTCCAACACCGACCTGTTGTCGAACCTTACCAACACATCCTGGTCCTCCAACATCGAAAGGAAACGCCTCAGCGCTAGCAAATAGTCAGTGGCTCTAGGTAATTGATATGCAGTGCCCTTTTGCGCTGTTGCCCAAATCCCTCTTTTCCGAGTGGCCACACACAGCACTCCCCATCCCGGTAAGGATGCGTCTGTCACGATCACCCTGCAACAATAGTCACTGGTTCCTCGAAGGAGTCAACGCCCTGAGGCATGACAGGGATACCTTGAGCAGTGATGAGATGTGTCCAGATGCTAAGCAATCACCCTGCGCTGAAACAGGTGCATCAACAGAAGTCCCAGAGGTACAACAGCTATCATAGAGGCCATCAGACCCAAAAACTGCAGGCACAAGCTAAAAGCACAGAGTGCCCTAGCTGAAACCGTGCAAGACAGAGCCGGAATGCGACCCACCTCTGTTGGGACAAAAACACATGATTCAGAACCGAGTCCAGAATGAGACTCGGAAACATTTCTTGTGATTCACTAGGAACCTCAGCGTGGGAGTGTGGAGATCCACCTGTTCCCTCGACTCCGCTATGACCGGGCAATCATCCAGATAGGCCAATACTCTGATCCCACCGCACTGGAACCAAAGCCGCCACCACCAGCATGGAAAAGTTGAATGGCGATAGGGAGAGTCTGAAAGGAAGGACTACACCCTCGAAATAACACCCTCCGAAACGTTCTGTGGGGAGGATGTATAGCGACATTAAAATACACATCCTTCAGATCTGTGGCGTGAACTAATCGCTAGCACACACCGACTGCAATAGCCAGCAAAGTGTGAGCATTTTAAACTTGCAAACTTTGAGGTGCAAGTCAAGGATGGGACACAACGCTCCAGCGCTAATGGGAACTAAGACGTATTGGCTGTACCAACCACTCTGTACTTCTGAAAAGGGGACCACTCAAATAACCTGCTTTTGAAGGAGAGAGGAAATAAAACAGGAGCTAGGACCTCGGGACCATTGATGTAATGACACAACGAAAAGGAGGAGGACACATAACGAACTGCAGACCGTACCGCCGTCCCCATTACCCATAGTGAAACTGTGCATGCCCGCCATTGGACAGAGCATGTTGCCAGTCTCCCACACATTATCTCCTGAAGGGGGAGACAGCCACCCTGAGGACTTAGATGATTATTTTGTTTTGTCATGCTTGTTTTCATATCCCCCACTCTTGACAACCCTATGTCTGAATGTGGGGAATGAACAGTGTTTGTTATGTCCACGCTTGGACGATACCGCACTCTCGATACCTGTGAACACAGAGGAACCTTGGGTAGAAACAATGTGCTTTTCATTCTGGAACTTGGATACTTCAGCAACCAGTAACTTGAAACCATTGACCGAGCCACCAAATGCTTTGGGATGAGGGTGTCGAGAACACGCCCTCTCCCGCGGCCTCAAGCTAGGTCTGCTTCGTCCCCTGCGCCGTGTAAGAATTTGCTTTCATCCCGCTATCCTTCGGCCGAGCATGGGGCCTGTGCCAAGACGTTTGCAGCTGCCCAGAATCACTAAGACGGTCAAAAACCGACCTCAAAGCTGCTCCCTCGCCAATGGCAACCCGCCTCTGGCCTGGACCCTTTCTTTCATGCCTCAGCAACTGCCGAGCCTCCCCCACGAAGGATTTTCATGGAAAAGGACTCGTAAGAGCTGGGTCCTGTTTTTGTTTCTCCTCAAAACGGGCCTGTAAGTACTCCAAAGCTTAGCCAAACAACCTTTTTTGGCGAAACTGGCTCATCTAAATACATTGGCTTGTCCCTCTCAGGAATCCGGGACAACTTCAACCAGAGGTGGCGCTGAGTCACAGCCAAGATAGTTCAGTGGAACAGACGCAGCATATAAATCAGCCGTCACGTGGATTTGGTGGAGATTATCTGAAACCGGCTTCCAAGGTCCTATTCAGCTATATAATACATCTGCAGCATTGTGACCACATGAACACCCTCAGCACAGTACACTGTCTCCAGTTGATCCTCCAAGAACCGGCACTGTTTATTTGGTAGCACAGTGCTAAGATTAGACTCATTTTTTAGCCTCTGGAGATAAGTAACTCGCCAGCTTTCCATTCAGAGGTGTTGTGTAAACAAGCCCCTCTACCTCCATACTTTCTACATATGTCACACCCTGGCCTTAGTTATCTTTGTTTTCATTATTATTTTAGTTAGGTCAGGGTGTGACATGGGGAAGTATGTGTTTTGGTTTGTCTAGGGGTTTGTAGGTTTAATGGGGAAATGTCTGTTCTAGGTGTTTGTATGTCGATGGCTGCCTGGATTGGTTCTCAATTAGAGACAGCTGTGGTTTATTGTCTCTAATTGGGAGCCATATTTAAGGCAGCCATGGGCATCATGTGTTTGTGGGTAATTGTCTATGTTGAACGTTTGTTGCTTGTCAGTACACTTACGTTATTTAGCTTCACGGTCGTTTGTTGTTTTGTTAGTTTGTGTATAGTGTTCGTTTTGTGTTTTCTCTCTCTTCTCAATAAAAGAAGATGTATTTTCCACACGCTGCGCCTTGGTCCAATCTTTCTCAAGAAGACGATCGTGACAGAATTACCCACCAACCAAAGACCAAGCGGCATGGGAGAGCTCAACAGCGAAACCAGGACTCGTGGACATGGGAGGAAATATTGGACGGAAAAGGACCCTGGGCTCAACCAGGAGAATATCGCCGCCCCAAAGCTGAGCTGGAGGCAGCAAAAGCAGAGAGGCGGCGATATGAGGAGGCAGCACGGAAACAAGGCTGGAAGCCCGTAAGTCAAACCCAAAAATTTCTTGGGGGGGGGCTCTCGGGTAGTTTAGTTGGGTCAGTCGGGAGACGTGAGCCAACTCCTCCTGTTTACCGTAAGGAGCCGGTAAGGGCGGATTTGGAGGAGAGTGACGCAGAGACAGTAAAGGAGTTAATGGAGAAATTGGAGGAGAGAGTTATGAGGGATGTATTGGTTTGGTGCATGAGGCACGGCATCCGTCCGAATGAACGTGTTGGTGATTTAATGTCACCGGGAACAGCTCTCCATACTCGTCCTGAGGTGCGTGCTAGCCGTCTGGTTAAGACAGTGCCTACAGCACGCACAAAGCCTCCTGTGCGTCTCCAGAGTCCTGTGCGTCCTGTTCCTGCTCCCCGCACTAGCCTTGAGGTGCGTGTCTCCAGTCCAGTACCACCAGTGCCTACACCACGCACCAGGCTTCCAGTGCGTATCCAGAGCCCTGTTCCTCCTCCACGCACTAGCCCTATGGTGCGTGTCTCCAGCCCAGTGCCTCCAGTCCCGGCACCACGCACTAAGCCTCCTGTGCGTCTCCAGAGCCCTGTACGCACTGTTCATTCTCCCCGCACTCGCCCTGAGGTGCGTGCCCTCAGCCCGGTACCTCCAGTTCCGGTACCACTCACCAGGCCTATAGTGCGCATCGAGAGTCCAGTGTGCCCTGTTGTTGTTCCCCGCACTAGCCTGAAGGTGCGTGTCCTTAGCCCGGTACCTCCAGTTCCGGCACCACGCACCAGGCTTCCAGGGCTTCTCCAGAGCCCTGTACGCACTGTTCCTTCTCCCCGTACTCGCCCTGAGGTGCGTGCCCTCAGCCCGGTACCTCCAGTTCCGGTACCACGCACCAGGCCTATAGTACGCCTTGAGAGTCCAGTGTGCCCTGTTCCTGTTCCCCGCACTAGCCTGAAGGTGCGTGTCCTTAGCCCGGTACCTCCAGTTCCGGCACCACGCACCAGGCCTACAGTGCGCCTCAGCTGGCCAGAGTTTGCCGTCTGCCCAGCGGCGCCTGAACTGCCCGTCTGCCCAACGGCGCCTGAACTGTCCGTCTGCCCAACGCCGTCTAAACTGTCCGTCTGCCAAGCGCCGCATGAACTGCTCGTCTGTATTGAGCCTTCAAAGCCGCCCGTCGGTACTGAGCCTTCAAAGCCGCCCGTCTGCCATGAGCCTGCAAAGCCGCCCGTCTGCCATGAGCCTACAGAGCCGTCCGCCAGACAGGAGCCGCTAGAGCCTTCCGCCAGACAGGAGCCGCTAGAGCCTTCCGCCAGACAGGAGCCGCTAGAGCCTTCCGCCAGACAGGAGCAGCCAAAGCCTTCCGCCAGACAGGATCAGCCAGAGCCTTCCGCCAGACAGGATCAGCCAGAGCCTTCCGCCAGACAGGATCAGCCAGAGCCTTCCGCCAGACAGGATCAGCCAGAGCCTTCCGCCAGACAGGACCAGCCAGAGCCGTCAGCGAGCCATGACCAGCCAGAGCCGTCAGCGAGCCATGACCAGCCAGAGCCGTCAGCGAGCCATGACCAGCCAGAGCCGTCAGCGAGCCATGACCAGCCAGAGCCGTCAGCGAGCCATGACCAGCCAGAGCCGTCAGCGAGCCATGACCAGCCAGAGCCGTCATCCAGCCATGACCAGCCAGAGCCGTCATCCAGCATTGAGCCGTCATCCAGCCAGGATCCGCCAGAGCCGTCATCCAGCCAGGATCCGCCAGATCCGTCAGCCAGCCATGAGCAGCCAGATCCGTCAGCCAGCCATGAGCAGCCCAGCCAGGATCCGCCAGAGCCGTCCAGCCAGGATCCGCCAGAGCCATCCAGCCAGGATCCGCCAGCCAGTCCGGAGCTGCCGTCCCTCAGTCCGGAGCTGCCGTCCCTCAGTCCGGAGCTGCCCCTTATCCTGGTGCTGCCCCTTATCCTGGTGCTGCCCCTTATCCTGGTGCTGCCCCTTATCCTGGTGCTGCCCCTTATCCTGGTGCTGCCCCTTATCCTGGTGCTGCCCCTTAGTCCGGTACTGCCCCTTAGTCCGGTGCTGCCCCTTAGTCCGGTGCTGCCACTTAGTCCGGTGCTGCCCCTTAATCCAGTGGGGTTAAGTTGGAGGGTGGTCATTTGGAGGAGGCTACGAAAGCGGGTAGTGACTATGGTGGGGTGGGGACCACGACCAGTGCCAGAGCCACCACCATGGACAGACGCCCACCCAGACCCTCCCCTAGACTTTATGCTGGTGCGCCCGGAGTTCGCACCTTAAGGGGGGGGTTATGTCACACCCTGGCCTTAGTTATCTTTGTTTTCATTATTATTTTAGTTAGGTCAGGGTGTGACATGGGGAAGTATGTGTTTTGGTTTGTCTAGGGGTTTGTAGGTTTAATGGGGAAATGTCTGTTCTAGGTGTTTGTATGTCGATGGCTGCCTGGATTGGTTCTCAATTAGAGACAGCTGTGGTTTATTGTCTCTAATTGGGAGCCATATTTAAGGCAGCCATGGGCATCATGTGTTTGTGGGTAATTGTCTATGTTGAACGTTTGTTGCTTGTCAGTACACTTACGTTATTTAGCTTCTTTGTTGTTTTGTTAGTTTGTGTATAGTGTTCGTTTTGTGTTTTCTCTCTCTTCTCAATAAAAGAAGATGTATTTTCCACACGCTGCGCCTTGGTCCAATCTTTCTCAAGAAGACGATTGTGACAACATAAATGAATATCGCCAGTCTGAGGTGAATACCAGGGACAGGAGGTAAACACCTTCCCCCAAACCTGGAGGAACTGCGGGGCAAAATACGGCCAATCAACAACCAGGTAATACGACACTGCTCCACCAACATACAGTGCCGTGCAAAAGTATTCTTCACCCTTGGCGTTTTTCTAATTTTGCTGCATTACAACCTGTCATTTAAATAGATTTTTATTTGTATTTAATGTAACAGACATACACCAAAAAGTCGAAATTGGTGAAGTGAAATGAAAAAAATTACTTGTTTCAAAAAATTGAACAAAATAAATGGAAAGAGGAGCGTGCATATGTATTCACCCCTTTGCTATTAAGCCCCTAAATAAGATCTGGTGCAACCAATTACCTTCAGAAGTCACATAATTAGTTAAATGAAGTCCACCTGTTTGCAATCTACGTGTCACATGATGTGTCACACGATCTCAGTGTATATACACCTGTTCTGAAAGGCCCCAGAGTCTGCAACACAACTAAGCAAGGGGCACCACCAAGCAAGCTGCACCATCAAGACCAAGGAGCTCTCCAAACAGGTCAGGGACAAGTTGTGGAGAAGTACAGATCAGGGTTGGGTTATCAAAAAATATCTGAAACTTTGAACATCCCACGGAGCACCATTAAATCCATTATTAAAAAACGGAAAGAATATGGCACCACAACAATCTGCCAAGAGAGGGCCGCCCACCAACACTCACGGACATGGCAAGGACCTGACAAATTAATCAGAGGCAACAAAGAGACAAGTGATAATCCTGACGGAGCTGCAAAGCTCCACACTAGAGATTGGAGTATTTGTCCACAGGACCACTTTAAGCCATACACTCCACAGAGCTGGACTTTACAGAACAGTGGCCAGAAAACAGCCATTGCTTAATGAAAAAAAATAAGCGAATACCGTGGGAGACTCCCCAAAGATATGGAAGAAGATACTCTGGTCAGATGAGACTAAAATTGAGCTTTTTTGGCAATCAAGGAACAATTTTTGGCAATCCGTACGCCAGCGGAACCCTTCCAACATGAAGGAGTTGGAGCAGTTTTGCCTTGAAGAATGGGCAAAATCCCAGTGGCTAGATGTGCCAAGCTTATAGAGACATACCCCAAGAGAGACTTGCAGCTGTAATTGCTGCAAAAGGTGGCTCTACAAAGTAGTGACTTTGCGGGGTGAATAGTTATGCACGCTCAAGTTTTCTGTTTCTTGACTTATTTCTTGTTTGTTTCACAATCAAAAATATTTTGCATCTTCAAAGTGTTGTGTTAAACAAATGATACAAACCCCCCAAAAAATACATTTTAATTCCAGGTTGTAAGGCAACAAAATAGGAAAAATACCAACGGGGTGAATATTTTCGCAAGCCACTGTACATAGCGGACACATATAACAGTACACGTATAACAGTACAGTATCTTCATGTATTCTCTATGGGTATGAGAAACAAGTAATGTTCCCATAGATGTTGTAGCTAGCTGTGCCTGCCAGCAGCCAACCCCTCCTGTTGTTAGACAGTCTGTCAACGTCAACAACGTGGGAAGAAGCAGAGAGCAGGAAGGAGGAGATGAGCCAGTAAAACACTCTATTAAACCCAGGAAATATATACTCTCAGCCTGTGTCCCAAATGGCATTCTAGTCCTTATGTAGTGAGCTACTTTTGACCAGGGCCCAGAAGGAATAGGGTGCCATTTGGGATGTACCTCAGAGTTGATTTTTACTTCACAGTGGATTCCTGCTGACACAGTGGGTTAAAAGCTTGGTCAGAAATGGAGGTGTCTGATGAAATCCCACCAGTGAATAGATGTGCAGATTAGCAGCAGACTAGGCTCCAACCCACGAAAGATGAAGGATTGATTTATGGATTTTTATGTCAAAGCAGATTAAAACAGTGGTTCAAAGACATTAATGATAAACAAAAACCAATATGATCCAATAATCTTCCTATTTTTTTTTTTTAATCTGTTAAAGTTGAAGCCAGTATAGCAGTCAGATGAAGAGTACAGATCTGCTGGTTATGTGCTTTACAAATGAGGTTATTGTAATGAAACTTCTGTACTTTCTTTGCATTATGAAAGGTGTTTTGAGTTCTCAATAAGGACGACCTGGAACGCGCCTATTCAGACCTGGCTAGGTGGGACTGGTAAATAGTGCATTGTCAGCCAAACCATTAATGGTTCTAAACCACTTGTAATCTACAGTATACCACATATTGTTACAATCCACTTTTCTAGAATTTATTCAAACCTATTCAAACAGACTATTTTTTTTATACTTTAGTTTAGGGAGTGCTGAAGAGGACATTTTATTTTTATTTTGTTTTTGTTTTTTCTCTGCCTTTCTTCTCCCTTCAGAAGTAGCTGACTGTGTGTGTGGGTTGTGAAGATAAATTGTTTGCTACATGCTCCTTTAAATCAAAGGCGAATGGAAGGCAGTGCTTTAATGGCAGTGCTTTAATCATATTTCACGCCGACCTCACTTATCTTGGTGGCCTGTTGCTTAAGATCTGTCACTGCTGCTATATCTGCCCTGATGCTACAGGCCCTCTCTCCAAAACATACATTCACACTCCAATGTTTGGTCCAAACGTGAAGAGCACAACCGAGCTAAGGCATCCTTCATATTGAAAGTATTTTTAAATACCTATTATTGTTATGGTATGTTCAAGGGATCTAATTTAAAAACTCTTGCTTTAATATTTTGGCATTAGCCGTTTCGGATTATTTCGATACTGCCATAGTAATGTTTACGCAGTGCCTTTTTTTACAATATTCATCTCGGGTCCACTTCTAATTCTGATAAGATAAAGCATACTACCTGTGAGGGGGCTCGCCCTGGAAGTACTGTAGGCTTTTATACGTTACCCGTGACCAGTCTGTGAGTTAATTTGACCATTGGAAAAATTGTTTCTGCATAAATACTGCAATGTGGGTTTGATTGAAATGAGCCCTTGGACTCGGATGGTGTTAACCTTGCTTTGAACAGAAACCATGTTGTGTGTTTTTCCATTTATACCTGCCTCCCCTCTGGGCGATCCATCATAGATGTGATAGATGTGTTGTAGGTTACATTGTACTCTTGATGTGTGGCACATGCTGACAGGACTGTAAAAAGCTGATAGAGTGAAGTATTTTCATCTTTCCAATTCACATTTTAAGCGGAACAGCACTGAGGATGGAGCTGTTGGCTGGCTTTCAAATTAGGGAGGCATGTAATGTATAGTCGAGAAACAATGGTTGAACTTTGCAGTGTGCTGACTTCAACAGTGTTGGGAAAAGTATACGATTTATCTCAGTTTGAAGTTTGGGAGAGCAGATGGTTGTGTTTTTTTTTTTTTAAATAGAAATGGTGTTTAGAACCGCAACAATGTCAGTGGCAATTCATAGAAAGTTTAGATAAGAAAGCACATCAAGTGAAGTTGAATTTTTTTATTTTAGCTGGAACAAAATAACCCCCCCCCCCCAAAAAAAACAAAACGAAACTAAATCAAACAACTTCTCTATTTAAAAAATGAAACAGGCTCAAGGGGAACCTGGGAGGGCTGGTCTTCCAGCGCCAGTCTTCAGATGTAAAATCCTTAAGTTCCAAGAACTTTTCTACCGCAGCCACAATAAAGTCTAGTTTCTTAGACTTCTTTGAGACTTGTGCCGCTAAGTTTATAACTGTGACAATAAACACCACATAATCAACCATTTTAATAACAAACAGGGTATCTTTTGACTGGCAGCAAACATTTACTACAAGCTGTGGTGCGTCCGCTACCATATCTTCACTAGACACACTTGTTTTCTCAATTGGTTTGATCGTCTCCGCATAGGAGCTTCCCCATTGACCGCTCTAACTGTTGCCACCTCAATCCCCTTCACCCTTACAGGGAACTCCAGGAACTCAGGATCATGATCCCCAGCACAATTGCAGCACCGTCGTCCTTCTACACACAGTTTGTCAATATACTCTGTCCTTCTACACACAGTTTGTCAATATACTCTGTCCTTCTACACGCAGTTTGTCAATATACAATGTCCTTCTACACACAGTTTGTCAATATACTCTGTCCTTCTACACGCAGTTTGTCAATATACAATGTCCTTCTACACACAGTTTGTCAATATACTCTGTCCTTCTACACACAGTTTGTCAATATACTCTGTCCTTCTACACGCAGTTTGTCAATATACAATGTCCTTCTACACACAGTTTGTCAATATACTCTGTCCTTCTACACACAGTTTGTCAATATACTCTGTCCTACTACACGCAGTTTGTCAATATACTCTGTCCTTCTCCACACATTAGAAACATGGCCAAATCCTTTCCAATTCTTAAACAGCAGTGGTTTGGGGACGAAAGCTCTTAAAGCTTATCATAACCAATCTTCACATGCGTTGGTGTTTGCTCTTTATCAAAAAAACAACAGGACCGACGGACTTTCTTAATTTCCTCCATTCACCCAGCGGGTCAGACGTCGGGTACCAGCTACACCAGGAATTATCCTCAGGTATTCAACCTGAACATCTGTCGTCACAAACTTTCTCACTCGTAATTATTCACATATCATTCAGGATTATCCGTAATCATGGTAGTATCCACATTAATGTAGTGTTTAGAAACATATTTTATTCTTATTTACAATATAAGGGACTTCCAAATGACACAATACAATATTTATCATATATTTCTACTGTGCAGACACAGCCAAATCAAACAGCAAATGCATACAACACATGTGTAGAGTTACAAGCTTGATGTGGTAATTGCGTGCTATGAATATGGGACCAAATACTTAACTTTTTACTTCTTTTAATACATATGCAAGTGAATTTGTCCCAATATTTTTATTACGTACAACAATTGCTGTAATTTCTAAACGGTTCACCCGATATTATTGACAGTATTTTCAAATTAAAACTGACAGTCTGCACTTTAACCTCATAGTCATTGTATCATTTCAAATACAAAGTGCTGGAGTACAGAGGCAAAAACAATACATTTGGAGGTCACTGTATAAACCACTACTTTAAAAAAAATGACCAAGCACCACCCCATTCCACATTCCACGGCCTGGGAGGACGGGACTATTTCGTTCAACACACCTTATTACTCTTATGCAGTGAAACCTCATACACTCAAGTACTTCTCTGCAGCTGCCACCACAACATCTATTCTCTGGGATTGATGTTCCATTTCTGCAGTACATTTGATAACCATGGCAATGAATGCTAAGAAGCCAACCTTACTGAAGCACAAATTCATATCACTCTGTTTTGGCCTAGACCTGGTACTCACCCTTTACCCATCATCCTCTACTCTTTTCACTGCCTCAGCATATGACACATTCTGTTCTACCCTGACAACCTCAACCTGTCTCTCTTGCTCTGGGCACTTCTTATCCCCAGCAACATGGGCACCCCCCACAATCGACATATAGTTTTTTCCACCTACACTACACATTCCTTTATCCCATGCCCTCCTGCACACATTTCACATCTCGGAATCTCCCTCCTCCGCAGTTCTGCAACATGACCATAAACTTGGCATCTAAAACACCTTAGTGGGTTCGGCACAAAAGCTCTCACTGCATAACTGACATTTCCTAACGTTACTTTATTAACAGGTAAATACTCTCAGTTCTCAGTTTCATCACGCTCGCCACCAGGTTTGCGTCGCACCAAACGGCGGGCATCACAGAATTTTCAATTTCAGTTGCTCCATCTCAACACTTAACGACACCCCAGTAATCACTCCTTTCAAAAGCACCCTGCTCTGGAGAGCTAAGCAAGTCTCAGGTCTTGTCCCTAGTCACGTGATGCAAAGCGCCTGCGCCCTCTGGACCGAAGATGAAGGTAGTCCACTTTGAGCTACCTTCACCAATTTAACAGTACCCAACCTGTTTTCTACCCAGCCTGAGACTACATATGGATCAGCCAAAAGGCAGGGATCCACTTTCTCCAAAAATGTCACATCCACTGGGCCCGAATGTAAGGCGTGCGTGCTGGCAGTAGAGAAGTCAGGCGCAGGAGAGCAAAGACTGTGTTACAACGGTGCAGTTTAATGATAAAAATCACCGTAAACAATATATACAATGGGACAAAAACCCCAGACATAACGTGCACAAGCACTTACAATAAACAATACCAGACAAGGACGTGGGTAATAGAGGGTTAAATACACAACATGTAATTGATGGAATTGAAACCAGGTGTGTGGGAAGACAAGACAAAACAAATTGAAAATGAAAAGTGGATCGGCAATGGCTGGAAGACCGGTGACGTCGACTGCCGAACGTCGCCCGAACAAGGAGAGGAACCAACTTCGGAGGAAGTCGTGATACCAAATCATCATTTGCATGACCATTGGTGTGAAGCTCGGACTCGGAAGTCCTCACGACACCTGCCATCAACAGGTAATTCATCCTCACTCTCGTCAGGTTCAATTTCTGAGCCATCAGAGACAGCAGACTACGGTTTGTCCTTTGCACCATTCTTCCTCAACACACATGTCCCCACTTCGCTCGGCTCTCCTCCTCCTTGCTGTCCATAACAACGTCTATCCGTTCACCAAGCACTTTCTGTGCATTCATCCGCTGTAATGCTTGCAGATCATGCACTAATGGCGTTTCTCCAAAACCCAACTTCTGTTCGTTTGCCCAATTTACAAGTCTGGCTACCTCTGGCCTCTCCTTGCTTCTCTTCTATTGTTACATGTTCGGGGCTGCATGTCTCAGAGGAATATCTCCAACCATCAACCGCTGTGTCTCACAAAAACACATGTGAAGCAAGCACTTGTCTCCTGGTGCTGATTTTTCAACGAAGTGCTTGCTGTCATTCAACAAGAAACAAGTCGTTTTCATGCACATTTGTTCTCTTGAGAAATAATGCACCAAACATCTTAGATGTAAAATTGTGTGACTAAGACCCCCTTGGCAAAAATGTCAAACTTATTTACAGATTTATTGAGTTATCTTAGATTAATTCTGACTATTTTGAGGAAGTGTATACTGGATACAGCATCTCAAGAGGGACAAAGTACTATTGCTGCTTTTTTTCAGTTTTTTCAAGTGAGGTTCTTTAAAGGGAGTATGCAAGGCACAGACGTTCACGTCACCTAGCCGAGTTCTGCTACGAGCAAACCAAACCCAGTATACAGACGCATTAATAAGACCCCACAGTCGAAAGGTGAGACTCTCACGAACACTTAACGTAAACTCACGTAAACTCGTACATCGCCTTGGTCAATACAATTGACCTTATTTTAGTGCCCCAAAATCGTAATACTTCCAGATCAACTGTAATTTCAATACCATTGTAAAGCACAATTTCTCCCCTTTCCAACAGAATTCATGCCGAGACCTTCACGCTGCCCCGTTTCTGCATAATTCAAGAAGGCAATGAGCTCCTTCGGGTCTTTTTAAAAATGGCAGGTGGGGAAGCAAAACTAATGCGTTATAGTGAGAAGGAGAGATGTCGTGTGGGAAAATTGCTTTTATCACTCGATCTGTCCAACTTATCACCTTATCGCCTCTAAAATGTAAATAAAACACTATAAAGAGTTTATATAATGTGTCATTACATACCTATTTGAAGGTTTGTGTCGAATTTGAATCGGGTTTTTAGGGCGGTGCTAAAGTGATCTTAGAAGTAAAAAGCGGCTTTGAGAATGATGATCGCGTAAAAAATGACTAGGTATACCCCCCTTACCCCCGTCACTGTCCATTTCTTGTTTTTAAACGATGAGATAAGTGCTACACCTGGTGGAGAGAGATTGTAAGACAGAAATAGTTGCTTTATGCATGCTGTACGTTACGACATGACATGTCAAGATGTAATGGAGGGTCAGTTTTTTAAACTTTTCTCCAATACTATAGAGCCATTACCATGTCGATCAACGCTTGAATAGAAACCTAGTTCACACCCCAGATTTTAACGTCAACACAGTCGCTACAGTCCCATTAGTTTTCTTTGTAGCCTCGTTTGATTGTCGCGGTTACGCACATTTGTACGGAACGGGGTGAGTTTACATTACATGTCAGTTGTTTTGCTCTAGGATGCCCACAAGCCTCACAAAACTCACCAGAAGATAGCCCGGTACCAGTTTAACATTTTTATGGAAGTATTTATGGAAGTAGTGGCAAAAACAAGGGGTAAATATGGGTTAAATAGGGGTTAAATAGAGGTTAAATAAGTGTTAGATATGGGTTAAATAATGGTTAGATATGGGTTAAATATGGGTTAAATAGGGGTTTGATATGGGTTAAATATGGGTTGGATATGGTTAAATAGGGGTTAGATAGGGGTCAGATAGGGTTTAGATGGGGTTAGCTATGGGGTAAATAGTGGTTAAATAGGGGTTAGCAATGGGTTAAATAGGGGTTAGATATGAGTTAAATAAGGGTTAAACAGGGGTTAAATAAGAGTTAAATATGGGTTAAATAACAGTTAAATAGGGTTAGATATGGGTTAAATAAGAGTTAAATAGGGGTTAGAAATGGGTTAAATAGGGGTTAGATATGAGTTAAATAATTAAATAGGGGTTATATATGGGTTAAAATTCAAAATCGAATAGCTTAATGATCTTTGATATGACCATTTTAAAAACCTCTTAATGATCAGACCCTTTTTTTTAAATTTTTGCCTAAAATGATATACCCAAATCTAACTGCCTGTAGCTCAGGAACTGAAGCAAGGATATGCATATTCTTGATACCATTTGAAAGGAAACACTTTGAAGTTTGTGGAAATGTGAAACTAATGTAGAAGAAAATAACACTTTAGATCTGGTAAAAGATTATAGAAATAAAAAAACATGCGTTACATTCTGTCATTTTTTTCATTTAAAAAAATCATATTTGAAATGCAAGACAAAGGCCATACTTTCAGATAGGAGTCTAGATGTAATTTAGATGTTGGCCACCAGATGGCAGCAGTGTGTGTGCAGAGTTTCAGACTGATCCAGGGAAGAGTTACATTACTGCACAATATTTTGTATCAAGTCTGCTAGGAGTTTGCCCAAATTTGCCAAATTGGCCAACTCATACATTTTCAAGTACATAACAATAGAGAACATACAAAAATGGTATGGTCATAAAATATGTAAGTTTACACACTCCCAGAAATGTCATACATGATGGATCATTAGCTTGTACACTAACTTTCAAACATCTAGATGGCGGGGTGGGTGTGTAGCCAGCGACAGCAGTGGGGTCAAACTGTAGACCCCAGTTCCTAAATTTGAACATCAAAAATAGATTTTATAAAACAAAACTATGCTAAATTTTATCTCTGGCACCCTCAGGATGACAAATCAGAGCAAGATTACTGAATGTAAGTACATTATTTTCCTTCCGAGGTGAATGTATCAAACCAGTTGCCATGATAAAATGTTGTTGTTCTTGTGCCCTCTCCTCAATTAAAAGCATGGTATTGTTTCACTGTAATAGCTACTGTGAATTGGACACTGCAGTTCGATTAACAAGAATTGAAGATTTCTGCCCGTATAATACTGTACATGTCTATGTTGGCTGTTGTATACAACATAATCCTAGTCACATTAGCGCACGTTAGCAACAACCATCCCGGTTTAGGGACACCCATCCCGTAGAGGTTTTAAAACTATTCCACATGTTATCTTAGTAGGCTCCATTCTCCAATGTTACAGTTTTCCACTCATTGCCGGGTATGGTTCTCAATCAGGGACAGCTGTCTATCGAGGTCTCTGATTGGGAATCATACTTAGGCAGCCTGTTTTTCCACCTTAGTTGTGGGTAGTTATCTTTGTTAGTGGCACTATAGCCCTAGTCAGTTTCACGGTCGTTTCTTTGTTTCTTGTTTTGTTGGCGACATTTACAATAATAAAGGACAATGTACGTTCACCACGCTGCACCTTGGTTTCCTTCCGACGACGGCCGTGACAGCGCATCCCTCAAATGATACAAATGTATCAACAGCCTGAGCACACTGGACTTGAAACAACCGTACAGAGATCCATAGAGATCTCATTAAATTACTAATTCCTAATTATATGGATGTAACTGGTTAAAAACCCCTGGCCTAGTGGAATGAGGCCCCTTCTCAATCCCTCTCCATGACAGACAAGTCCCATGGGCTGTTTAGAAATAAATTGTCTGTTTAGAATGGTGGCTCATTGAGACAAATACCCTGTTGTTCTCATCAAGAACATGTGTGTGCGTGTGTGTGCGTGCGTGCGTGTGTGTATAATGTTGTGATGAAGTGTGTGTGTGTGTGTGTTGTTTACACTTGTGTCAACTGCCAATGGGATTTCACCTCAGGCTGTATCCATGCAGTCAAAACACTCAGGCTTTATCCATGCAGTCAAAACATTCAGGCTTTTTCCATGCAGTCAAAACACTCAGGCTTTATCCATGCAGTCAAAACACTCAGGCTTTATCCATGCAGTCAAAACACTTAGGCTATATTTATGCAGTCAAAACACTCAGGCTTTTTCCATGCAGTCAAAACATTCAGGCTTTATCCATGCAGTCAAAACACTCAGGCTTTATCCATGCAGTCAAAACACTCAGGCTTTATCCATGCAGTCAAAACACTCAGGCTTTACCCTTGCAGTCAAAACACTCAGGCTTTTTCCATGCAGTCAAAACACTCAGGCTTTATCCATGCAGTCAAAACATTCAGGCTTTATCCATGCAGTCAAAACATTCAGGCTTTATCCATGCAGTCAAAACACTCAGGCTTTATCCATGCAGTCAAAACACTCAGGCTTTATCCATTCAGTCAAAACACTCAGGCTTTATCCATGCAGTCAAAACACTCAGGCTTTATCCATGCAGTCAAAACACTCAGGCTTTATCCATGCAGTCAAAACACTCAGGCTTTATCCATGCAGTCAAAACACTCAGGCTTTATCCATGCAGTCAAAACACTCAGGCTTTATCCATGCAGTCAAAACACTCAGGCTTTATCCATGCAGTCAAAACACTCAGGCTTTATCCTTGTTGTCAAAACACTCAGGATTTATCCTTGCAGTCAAAACACTCAGGATTTATCCTTGCAGTCAAAACACTCAGGATTTATCCTTGCAGTCAAAACACTCAGGATTTATCCTTGCAGTCAAAACACTCAGGATTTATCCTTGCAGTCAACACACTCAGGATTTATCCTTGCAGTCAACACATTCAGGCTTTATCCTTGCAGTCAACACATTCAGGCTTTATCCTTGCAGTCAACACATTCAGGCTTTATCCTTGCAGTCAACACATTCAGGCTTTATCCTTGCAGTCAACACATTCAGGCTTTATCCTTGCAGTCAAAACATTCAGGCTTTATCCTTGCAGTCAAAACACTCAGGCTTTATCCATGCAGTCAAAACACTCAGGCTTTATCCTTGCAGTCAAAACACTCAGGCTTTATCCTTGCAGTCAAAACACTTAGGCTTTATCCTTGCAGTCAAAACACTCAGGCTTTATCCATGCAATCAAAACACTCAGGCTTTATCCTTGCAGTCAAAACACTCAGGCTTTATCCTTGCAGTCAAAACATTCAGGCTTTATCCATGCAGTCAAAACACTCAGGCTTTATCCATGCAGTCAAAACACTCAGGCTTTATCCATGCAGTCAAAACACTCAGGCTTTATCCATGCAGTCAAAACACTCAGGCTTTATCCATGCAGTCAAAACACTCAGGCTTTATCCATGCAGTCAAAACACTCAGGCTTTATCCTTGTTGTCAAAACACTCAGGATTTATCCTTGCAGTCAAAACACTCAGGATTTATCCTTGCAGTCAAAACACTCAGGATTTATCCTTGCAGTCAAAACACTCAGGCTTTATCCATGCAGTCAAAACACTCAGGATTTATCCTTGCAGTCAACACACTCAGGATTTATCCTTGCAGTCAACACACTCAGGATTTATCCTTGCAGTCAACACATTCAGGCTTTATCCTTGCAGTCAACACATTCAGGCTTTATCCTTGCAGTCAAAACATTCAGGCTTTATCCTTGCAGTCAAAACACTCAGGCTTTATCCATGCAGTCAAAACACTCAGGCTTTATCCTTGCAGTCAAAACACTCAGGCTTTATCCTTGCAGTCAAAACACTCAGGCTTTATCCATGCAATCAAAACACTCAGGCTTTATCCTTGCAGTCAAAACACTCAGGCTTTATCCTTGCAGTCAAAACACTTACAGATCCAGGTTTCCTATAGCCTTAGTAGTGTAAAGTTCACTGTTCAATCCCACATTTAGGTCGGCGTCCCTAATGGCACCCTATTCCCTATATATGCACTACTTTTGACCAAAGCCATATGCACTATAAAGTGAATAGGGTGCCATTGAAGTGATCTTCCAGGGGTATCGTTAGCATCTAGGCTGTTTTCCCCACAAGCATTCTTGTTATGTCCCAAATGACTGCCTATATTCCGTTCATACAGCTCCATGGACCCTGGTCAAAAGTACTGCACTATTTAGGGAATAGGGTGCCATTCGGTAGAGTTGTAATTCTGAAGGTGATGATTTCATCAAAGTATTGTTAAATAACAACAAAGTGGAGGAGGGGAAAGAGGACATGACTGTCTTTTGTTTTTTTGAATGAAAATTCAAGGGATATTTATTAAGCTATCAGACTTCAAGTTAATATTGAGTCCGTGCTACATCAAAAACGCACAATGCTCAGATGGTGTTGTAGAGCGCTAGGGACATTTCCAACAAACAAACATTCTGATAAACAGATGTTTTGAACGGAACGTGTGGGAAAAGACTCAGGCTTTAGGGCATTTCCAGGGTTTGATAGCTAAGTAAAAAAATAAAATTGAGAAAAAAAATAGTTTGTTTCTGCATCATAAATGGCACCCTATTCCCTATGTAGTGCACTGCGTTTGACAAGGGCAAATGGCACCCTATTCCCTATGTAGTGCACTGCGTTTGACAAGGGCAAATGGCACCCTATTCCCTATGTAGTGGATAGAAATCTCATCAAAAGTAGTGCACTACGTAGGGAATTAGGGTGCCATTTGGGTCTTAGCCCCTCTCTGTCTTTGGAAGTCTAGATGCCATGATGAAAGTGATTCTTTCAAACACACCATCTCCCCGACTATCTAGCCCAAGCCTACACTATCTATCTTTTTCACTTCAATGAGACAGAACCACCGAGCCGTCTAACCACTCATGCTCAGGCAAGTGTTAGACATCTGTCGTTCTCTTTTGTGATGTTCTAATATTTTGGTGGCGAAAAAAATGTTTTCACCATAATCACCCCCTACACCATTATCAACTCGCACCCCATAATCACCACGCCACCCCATAATCACCCCATACCCCATAATCACCCCGCAAACCATTATCAACGCGCACCCCATAATCACCCCACTCCCCATAATGACCCTGCAGCCCTAGAATATTTCTCTAACCTCTTAGGTGATGATATCACACTATGTTTGTGTGACTGAACCCTGTTAGCGCTTTGTAAAGCTATCATTCAGAAATTGAGTTCATGGGTAGATGGCTTCCAACAAAGCATTTTAGGGATTGAGGCACATCCCTCTTCCCAGTGTGATATGTTTGAAGAGGCTTTTCCCGGCGGTGTTATGTGTTGAAAGAGGTTTGGTGAAAGCAGCGAGGAGTCTTTTTTGGTGTCTGATTCCACAAGAGACTGAGGAGATTAAATCTGTCTCTTTGATCCTGGTGCTGTCTGTCCTCCTGTGCGTCTGAAGCACACCTTAAGAAAGACACCTCCTTCTCGGCTCTGCAGCTCAGCAGCTCTGTAGCTCAGCAGCTCTGTAGGTCTGTAGCTCTGTAGTTCAGCAGCTCTGTAGGTCTGTAGCTCTGTAGTTCAGCAGCTCTGTAGTTCAGCAGCTCTGTAGGTCTGTAGCTCTGTAGCTCAGCAGCTCTGTAGGTCTGTAGCTCTGTAGTTCAGCAGCTCTGTAGTTCAGCAGCTCTGTAGCTCAGCAGCTCTGTAGGTCTGTAGCTCTGTAGTTCAGCAGCTCTGTAGTTCAGCAGTTCAGCAGCTCTGTAGCTCAGCAGCTCTGTAGGTCTGTAGCTCTGTAGGTCAGCAGCTCTGTAGGTCAGCAGTTCTGTAGTTCAGCAGTTCTGTAGTTCAGCAGCTCTGTAGTTCAGCAGCTCTGTAGTTCAGCAGCTCTGTAGTTCAGCAGTTCTGTAGCTCAGCAGCTCTGTAGCTCAGCAGCTCTGTAGCTCAGCAGCTCTGTAGGTCTGTAGCTCTGTAGTTCAGCAGTTCAGCAGCTCTGTAGGTCTGTAGCTCTGTAGTTCAGCAGCTCTGTAGTTCAGCAGTTCAGCAGCTCTGTAGGTCTGTAGCTCTGTAGGTCAGCAGCTCTGTAGTTCAGCAGCTCTGCAGTTCAGCAGTTCTGTAGTTCAGCAGTTCAGCAGCTCTGTAGTTCAGCAGCTCTGTAGTTCAGCAGCTCTGTAGTTCAGCAGCTCTGTAGCTCAGCAGCTCTGTAGCTCAGCAGCTCTGTAGCTCAGCAGCTCTGTAGTTCTGCAGCTCTGTAGCTCAGCAGCTCTGTAGTTCAGCAGCTCTGTAGTTCTGCAGCTCTGTAGTTCTGCAGCTCTGTAGCTCTGTAGTTCTGCAGCTCTGTAGTTCTGCAGCTCTGTAGCTCAGCAGCTCTGTAGGTCTGTAGCTCTGTAGTTCAGCAGCTCTGTAGTTCAGCAGTTCAGCAGCTCTGTAGCTCTGTAGTTCAGCAGTTCAGCAGCTCTGTAGGTCTGTAGCTCTGTAGTTCAGCAGCTCTGTAGTTCAGCAGTTCAGCAGCTCTGTAGTTCAGCAGCTCTGTAGTTCAGCAGCTCTGTAGTTCAGCAGTTCTGTAGCTCAGCAGCTCTGTAGCTCAGCAGCTCTGTAGCTCAGCAGCTCTGTAGCTCAGCAGCTCTGTAGTTCTGCAGCTCTGTAGCTCTGTAGCTCTGTAGTTCTGCAGCTCTGTAGCTCTGTAGCTCTGTAGTTCTGCAGCTCTGTAGTTCAGTAGCTCTGTAGCTCTGCAGCTCTGTAGTTCAGCAGCTCTGTAGCTCTGCAGCTCTGTAGCTCTGCAGCTCTGTAGCTCTGTAGCTCAGCAGCTCTGTAGTTCTGCAGCTCTGTAGTTCTGCAGCTCTGTAGTTCTGCAGCTCTGTAGTTCTGCAGCTCTGCAGCTCTGTAGTTCTGCAGCTCTGTAGTTCTGCAGCTCTGTAGTTCTGCAGCTCTGTAGCTCTGCAGCTCTGCAGCTCTATAGCTCAGCAGCTCAGTAGCTCAGTAGCTCTGTAGTTCAGCAGCTCTGTAGCTCAGCAGCTCTGTAGCTCAGCAGGGAATGTGTCTGCTGATGATTCAACCCTACACCTGTCAGCAACCACCGCTGGTGAAATCCCTGCAACCCTAAACAAAGAGTTTTAGTCAGTTTTAGAATTGGTGGGCCTGAACATCTCTACAACTAAGCGTGTTGTTTTTGGTACGACTCATTTTTAGACCTCAGCTGAATCTGTGAATGAATGGTGTGGCTGTTGAACAAGTTGAGGTGACTAAATTAATTGGTGTTACCTTAGATTGTAAACTGTCATGGTCAAAACGTATAGATTCAATGGTTGTAAAGATGGAGAGGTCTGTCCGTAATAAAGAGATGCTTTACTTTTTTTGGACACAACACTCCACAAAGCAAGTCCTGCAGGCTCTTGATTATTGTCCAGTCATATGGTCAAGTGCTGCAAATAAAGACCTAGTTAAGCTGCAGCTGGCCCAGAACAAAGGCATATCTTACTCTTAATTGTAATCAGAGGGCTAATATTAATACTATGCATGCCAGTCTCTCTTGGCCAGTCTCTTTTGTCATCTTGTTTTTATATGAAACATTAATGTGTTGGAAATTCCAAATTATTTGCATAATCAACTGACACACAGCATTGACACACACACTTACCCCACCAGACATGCCACCAGGGGTCTTTTCACAATCCACAGGTCCAGAACAAATTCAAGGAAACGTATAGTATTATACAGAGTCATGATTGCATGATTGCATTATACAGAGTCATGATTGCAACTCCCATCCATCTCATATACAGTAAGTTAACAGTTAACCTGGTTTAAAAAAACAAATAAAGCAAAGCCTCTTCCCAATGTCACCTACTTGTTGTGTGTATGTATTGACATGTATGTATGTACAACTGATATATGGACACACACGCACACACACAGTCACACTACATGTCATTTTTTTTTAAATATATGTAAAATGTAAAGTATTTTGTCTTTTTCATTATGTTTCTGACCCCAGTAAGACTAGCTGTCGCCATTGGCTAAAGGGAATAATAAAATAAAATAAAATCCGCAGTTCAGCAGCTCTGCCGGTCTGGAGGTCTGCCGGTCTGGAGGTCTGCCGGTCTGTCGGTCTGTCGGTCTACAGGTCTGTCGATCTACAGGTCTGTCGGTCTACAGGTCTGTCGATCTACAGGTCTGCCGGTCTGTCGGTCTGTCGGTCTACAGGTCTGTCGGTCTGTCGGTCTGCCGGTCTACAGGTCTACAGGTCTGCCGGTCTACAGGTCTACAGGTCTACAGGTCTACAGGTCTGTAGGTCTGCAGGTCTGTAGGTCTGTAGGTCTGAGGCTTTTGTAGGTCTGTAGGTCTTTAGGTCTGTAGGTCTGTAGGTCTTTAGGTCTGTCGGTCTGTATGTCTGTAGGTTTGTAGGTCTGCAACTCTGTAGGCTCAGCAGCTCTCTAGGTATGTAGCTCAGCAGCTCTGTAGATATGTAGCTCAGCAGCTCTGTATGTCTGTAGGTCTGTCGATCTGTAGGTCTGCAGGTTTGTAGGTCTGTAGGTCTGTAGGTCAGCAACTCTGTAGGTCTGTAGCTCAGCAGCTATGTAGGTCTGTAGCTCAGTAGGTCTGTAGCTCAGCAGCTCTGTAGGTCTGTAGCTCAGCAGCTCTGTAGGTCTGTAGCTCAGCAGCTCTGTAGGTCTGTAGCTCAGCAGCTCTGTAGGTCTGTAGCTCAGCAGCTCTGTAGGTCTGTAGCTCAGCAGTCACTGGAGTTAAACTCTCAGAAATCCATCCCAAATGGCACCCTATTCCCATCCCTACATAGTACACTATGGGCCCTGGTCAAAAGAAGTGCACTATATAGGGAATAAGGTTTGGGATGCAAGCCTCTATCCATCGGCTTGGATACACTCCAACCATTTTACACATGGGGCGTTGGACTTGGAAATAAACCTTTTTCAAAGCTATCCCAGTGCTATTCCCAAACTGATATAGATGTTATTTTTTGCAGTATGTAAAACTTCCCTCTAGCAGAGAATAACACATTTGGCACTTGTATCTTAACCAGCTAGAAAAGGACTGCTTCCAACTTGAGCCGGGTAAAGTGATGGTCTCTCCATGAACATGAAAGTAGCAGCTATTTCAATAGGAGTTGTTCACTAGGAGTTGTTCACTAGGAGTTGTTCACTAGGAGTTGTTCACTAGGAGTTGTTCACTAGGAGTTGTTCACTGGGAGTATTTCACTCGGACTATTTAAAACTTCTTCGGGATCGGTGTCCCTTTCACGGGACGGTTGAGCTAACGTAGGCTAATGCGATTAGCATGAGGTTCTAAGTAACAAAATAATTTCCCAGGACATAGACATATCTGATATTGGCAGAAATCTTAAATTCTTGTTAATCTAAGTGCACTGAATACCATGCTATTTTTTGAGGAGAGTGCACAATTTTGAACATAAAGTTATTAATAAAAATATTAGGCACATTGGGGCAGTCCTGATACCAAATTTTGAACAGAAATACAATGGTTCATTGGATCAGTCTAAACATTTGCACATACACTGCTGCCATCTAGTGGCCAAGATCTAAATTGCACCTGGGCTGGCATAAAACATTATGGCCTTTCTCTTGCATTTCAAAGATTATGATAGAAAAAAATACAAAAGAACGGTTGATTTTGTCTTTGTATTATCTTTTACCAGATCTATTGTGTTATATTCTACTACATGCCTTTCACATTTCCATAAACAACGTGTTTCCTTTCAAATGGTACCAAGAAAATGAATATCCTTGCTTCAGGGCCTGAGCTACAGGCAGATAGGTGTAGTTCACTAGGACTAGTTCACAGGTGAGGATGACAAAACAAGACAGTGGCAGTTAAGGAGGGAGGATGGGGATGCTGACAGTAAAGTGTATCATTAATGAGAACATCCAATGAGCCACAATTAGAAACCACACTTGTTGCCAAGAAACCTAGGATATATCCCAACTGGCACCCTATTCCCTACGTAGTGCACTACTTCAACCAGGGCCCATTTAATGAAAGTACTAAAATCCAGGTCAAGGCCGTTTGAAGTCAGTTTAACCTTGTTTCATTGTCTGACATTTAATCAATGTTGTTTATTAGACAGCAGGATTGTTTCAAACATGTGGGCACAAGGGTCGACAGATTGAAGCCGCGCTACATGGACGGAGAATCCCATATGGCACCCTATGCTCTTTATAGTGCACTACTTTTGACCAGAGCTCATAAGGCTCTGGTGAAAAGGAGTGCACTATAAAGGGAATAGGGTGCCATTTGAGGTGCAGGCGAAGTGGATCTAGCAGGATCTGGCATACAGAATTGTTCAGAAGTTTAAAACCTCATTAACCCTTAGCCTACAATCTAATTAACATAATAATACAAATGCCCCATCAAAATCCGTCTGTTTAAGTAGAGATATCTGTTTTGTTGTATGGGCTGCGTCTCAATAGACCGCATCCGTCGATATCGCCCTTTGACATCTGTGGTGAAAGGTGGGAGAGCTAGAAAGATGGTCTGTCAGACCACGATACATCCAGAAAATCGGTGTTCTCACAAAAATGTCCGTAGCATCCGAATGGTTGTCTGACTAACACAATGTCATTCTCCGTTTTGCTCTAGGACAGCCACAAGCATAACAAGACTCGTCTGAAGTCGGTACTGCCTCTTCTGCGGAGAGCACAGCACCCTGTTATACAGAGACCTACACAGCATCTCAATACCTTTTATTTTTTTTTTATTTTTTTTATTTATTTAACTAACTTAGCAAGTCATTTAAGAACAAATTCTTATTTTCAATGACGGCCTATGAACAGTGGGTTAACTGCCTTGTTCAGGGGCAGAATGACAGATTTTTACATCGTCAGCTCGGAAATTTGATCTTGCAACCTTTCGGTTACTAGTCCAGGACTCTAACCACTAGGCTACCTGCCACCTCCATTCCAGTATACAGGGAAAGAAAAATCAAACCTGCTGTTTGCTATTACTTAATGCTGTTAGCAAACCCAAGAGACAAAGTGTAATCTAAAATGGCGAATTACAACAATAAGAACAGAAAATCTTTATGTTCTGAAATCAAGATTGAGGATTTGTAGAATTGTGTGTATTGCACAGTTTGTCTCCTCCCCCAGCTTTCCCTGGAGACAAAAATGGATTAATCAAAATATTTTACGGGGTGTTTAGACTACAGAGCGTAAACTTGACACTTGCCGCTTTGGCCCCCCAGATTGACTTGCTTGTGGGCGTGCTGGCAACATATAGCAGCACGTTCGGTTGTGCATCAAAGAATTGAGCATAGCAAGTTTGTATGAAGGTCTAGTAATTAAATGGGTAAGTAGTTGAATCCATTCTCCGTATCATTAATTTGTTAGTAATATGCTCTAAACCGCTCTGGTGACAAACAAACTTTTTTCCCCCATCTCCAATCGTCCCCATGGCTCGGAGCACACATTCAAGTAAGAGAAATACATGTAAGAAAAATAAGTAAAATGTAATGATGTATTATTACCTAGCTAGCTAGCTACAGTAGTCTGCAGGCTAACTCAAATGAGCTGCTAACGTAGCTAGCTAGCCATCTAGTCGACTTTACAAACTGTATTGTTAGCTAGCTAAGATAATTAAATATCACCAGCTCTCTAACTTCATATTAGCTAGATATCTTGATGTATTTATCATTGTAAGTTAATAACACAAACTCCAAAAGCATTTGTAGATAGCTAGCTAGGAAACAGCCATGGAAGAGGGTGATAGGATTAGCAGCTCCAGTTCAAATCAAAGCAAATCAAATCAAAGTTTATTTGTCACGTGCGCCGAAGACAATCGGTCTAGACCTTAGTGAAATGCTTACTTACAGGCTCTAACCAACAGTGCAAAAAAGGCATTGGATGAACAATAGGTAAGTAAAAAAACAAAACAACAGTTACAAGACAGTGAAAAGTAACAGTAGGGAGGCTATATACAGTAGCGAGGCTACAACAGTAGCGAGGCTATATACAGTAGCGAGGCTATATACAGTAGAGAGGCTATATACAGTAGAGAGGCTATAACAGTAGGGAGGCTATAACAGTAGGGAGGCTATAACAGTAGGGAGGCTATATACAGTAGCGAGGCTACAACAGTAGCGAGGCTACATACAGGCACCGGTTAGTCAGGCTGATTGAGGTAGTATGTACATGTAGATATGGTTAAAGTGACTATGCAAATATGATAAACAGAGAGTAGCAGTAGCGTAAAAGAAGGGTTGGCAGGTGGTGGGTGGCGGGACACAATGCAGATAGCCCGGTTAGCCAATGTGCAGGGGCGCTGGTTGGTCTGGCCAATTGAGGTAGTATGTACCTGAATGTATACAGTGGGGAGAACAAGTATTTGATACACTGCCGATTTTGCAGGTTTTCCTACTTACAAAGCATGTAGAGGTCTGTAATTTTTATCATAGGTACACTTCAACTGTGAGAGACGGAATCTAAAACAAAAATCCAGAAAATCACATTGTATGATTTTTAAGTAATTCATTTGCATTTTATTGCATGACATAAGTATTTGATACATCAGAAAAGCAGAACTTAATATTTGGTACAGAAACCTTTGTTTGCAATGACAGAGATCATACGTTTCCTGTAGTTCTTGACCAGGTTTGCACACACTGCAGCAGGGATTTTGGCCCACTCCTCAATACAGACCTTCTCCAGATCCTTCAGGTTTCGGGGCTGTTGCTGGGCAATACGGACTTTCAGCTCCCTCCAAAGATTTTCTATTCGGTTCAGGTCTGGAGACTGGCTAGGCCACTCCAGGACATTGAGATGCTTCTTATGGAGCTACTCCTTAGTTGCCCTGGCTGTGTGTTTCGGGTCGTTGTCATGCTGGAAGACCCAGCCACGACCCATCTTCAATGCTCTTACTGAGGGAAGGAGGTTGTTGGCCAAGATCTCGCGATACATGGCCCCATCCATCCTCCCCTCAATACGGTGCAGTCGTCCTGTCCCCTTTGCAGAAAAGCATCCCCAAAGAATGATGTTTCCACCTCCATGCTTCACGGTTGGGATGGTGTTCTTGGGGTTGTACTCATCCTTCTTCTTCCTCCAAACACGGCGAGTGGAGTTTAGACCAAAAAGCTCTATTTTTGTCTCATCAGACCACAGACCTTCTGCCATTCCTCCTCTGGATCATCCAGATGGTCATTGGCAAACTTCAGACGGGCCTGGACATGCGCTGGCTTGAGCAGGGGGACCTTGCGTGCGCTGCAGGATTTTAATCCATGACGGCGTAGTGTGTTACTAATGGTTTTCTTTGAGACTGTGGTCCCAGCTCTCTTCAGGTCATTGACCACGTCCTGCCGTGTAGTTCTGTGCTGATCCCTCACCTTCCTCATGATCATTGATGCCCCACGAGGTGAGATCTTGCATGGAGCCCCAGACCGAGGGTGATTGACCGTCATCTTGAACTTCTTCCATTTTCTAATAATTGCGCCAACAGTTGTTGCCTTCTCACCAAGCTGCTTGCCTATTGTCCTGTAGCCCATCCCAGCCTTGTGCAGGTCTACAATTGTATCCCTGATGTCCTTACACAGCTCTCTGGTCTTGGCCATTGTGGAGAGGTTGGAGTCTGTTTGATTGAGTGTGTGGACAGGTGTCTTTTATACAAGTAACGAGTTCAAACAGGTGCAGTTAATACAGGTAATGAGTGGAGAACAGGAGGGCTTCTTAAAGAAAAACTAACAGGTCTGTGAGAGCCGGAATTCTTACTGGTTGGTAGGTGATCAAATACTTATGTCATGCAATAAAATGCAAATGAATTACTTAAAAATCATACAATGTGATTTTCTGGATTTTTGTTTTAGATTCCGTCTCTCACAGTTGAAGTGTACCTATGATAAAAATTACAGACCCCTAAATGCTTTGTAAGTAGGAAAACCTGCAAAATCGGCAGTGTATCAAATACTTGTTCTCCCCACTGTAGTTAAAGTGACTATGCATATATGGTACACAGAGAGTAGCAGCAGCATAAAAGAGGGGTTGGGGGGAGGCACACAATGCAAATAGTCCGGGTAGCCAGTTGTCAAGAAAGTGAGAGAGTAGGCTACTCTGAATAGGGCAGGTACTTTGCTGTAGTTTTAGTCCCTGTAGAGAAAAATTAAGGACAGAGATAATAGCAACATTATATTCAGTGCTGTCTAATTTGAGTATAATGAAGCCTGTTTCTTTGTGATGTTTTCTGTCCTAAGACAGAGAGTCGTGAAACCCTGTCTGCAGATGAAAAAGGTCACAAGCAATGTACCAAGAGCAATAGTTCTAAATCCTGGTCCTGGTGACTCAAAGGGGTGCACATTTTTGTTTTTCCCTTAGCACTACACAGCTGATTAAAATGATCAACTTATCATCAAGCTTCAAGTGTGTATTTATGTATTAATTTGTGACGCTATCCTTGATACAATCCTGCTGTTGTCACATGCTACACATGCACACGTGTGTGCACATGCATCTACAGTATCATACCCATGTCTTTGTTGGAGACGAGGCCTTTTCCTCTCCAGAGAAAACGAATGCGGCTCCCTCCGTGGAGCGAACCTCCCCAGGAGGAACAGGGTCCCCAACTACCGATGTGTGTGTGTGTGTGTGTGTGTGTGTGTGTGTGTGTGTGTGTGTGTGTGTGTGTGTGTGTGTGTGTGTGTGTGTGTGTGTGTGTGTGTGTGTGTGTGTGTGTGTGTGTGTGTGTGTGTGTGTGTGTGTGTGCATGTTTTCAGTATAAAGTACTCTGCAGCCACTAAGTGTCGACACTGTGGACACCAGGTAAGGCAACAGACACACAGATAATTGTTGAATACTGCATCTTTAACTACCTTATTTTCTCAATAAGTCTCCCTCCCTGACTTCATCTCTCTCTCCCCTTCTCCCTAAATCCTCCACATTATATCAGCAGTGTCAGTGAACACCTCCCCCTATCTGAACTGCCTGACACATAGAGGACACAGCATGATCTGAAGTGAGAGATCACTTGGTCAGTCAACAGGAAGTATTATTAAAGAGATGTTTTACATTGAAATGCAGACAGAGATGTTGTAGTCCCAGGGTTAATGATCCAAGGTCAATCTAATTAACATAATAATACAAATTCCCCCATCAAAATCCGTCTGTTTAACGAGAGATATCTGTTTTTTTTTGCATGGGCTGCGTCTCAATTGACCACATCCGCCGATATCGCCCTTTGACGTCTGTGGTGAAAGGTGGGAGAGCTAGAAAGATGGTTGTGAAACCCTGTCTGCAGATGAAAAAGGTCACAAGCAATGTTCCCAAGAGCAATAGTTCTAAATCCTTTAAAGTTGAGCATTTCCTGATGATTATAATGACTGACATAGTGTTAGAATTAAAAGGGCTTAATCGTGCCATCTCTCTCTCTTTATCTGTCTCTCGTCTGCAGTTATGTTTTGATGTGAGAAGTACGCCAACCCCTAGTCCCGTCATTACCACCTCACATGCTCGAAGATAATCCTCAGGCCAACTGGAGGCCCAAGCAGTGTTGCTATGTTCGTGGCTTTCCAGAAAATTGGCCTACTTTGAAAACGATGTTGGGTGGTGAAAATGTATTGGTCACGAGTGGCGGGTTTTTGGGCTACTTCTAAATTTCACACTGGCCACCGTGGCATTTCTCTTAAAAAAAATATAGATCTATTTCACTGTGACCTGCTGCTGCTTACTATCATTTAGTGAGGAGGCTGTGAGCGAGCGAGTGAGTTACACCCTGATCTGTTTCACATGTCTTTGTGCTCGTCTCCACCCCACTCCAGGTGTGTGAGCGTTGAGAGCACTGGTTGAGAGAGTGCTGCAGCTGAGTCATGGAGACAGAGCAGCACGCGTACAAGTCATGACAACTTTTTTTGTAGGTAGGCTAATTAGACTGGTCATTATGGAGATACCTACTTCCAACCCTTTTTCCATAAAACATATTAAATCAATAGTGCAAAATAGGTATTAGGTGAACAATAGGTAAGTAAAGAAATAAAACAACAGTAAAAAGACAGGCTATATACAGTAGCGAGGCTATAAAAGTAGTGAGGCTACATACAGACACCGGTTAGTCAGGCTGATTGAGGTAGTATGTACATGAATGTATGGTTAAAGTGACTATACATATATGATGAACAGAGAGTAGCAGTAGCGTAAAAGAGAGGTTGGTGGTGGTTGGGACACAATGCAGATAGCCCGGTTAGCCAATGTGTGGGAGCACCGGTTGGTCGGCCCAATTAAGATAGTATGTACATGAATGTATAGTTAAAGTGACTATGCATATATGATAAACAGAGAGTAGCAGCAGTGTAAAATGAGGGGATGGGGGGTTGGGGGGGGCACACAATGCAAATAGTCCGGGTAGCCATTTGATTACCTGTTCAGGAGCCCTTATGGCTTGGGGATTAAAACTGTTGTCCTAGACTTGGCACTCCGGTACCGCATGCCATTCGGTAGTAGAGAGAACAGTCTATGACTGGGTTGGCTGGGGTCTTTGACAATTTTTAGGGCCTTCCTCTGACACCGCCTGGTGTAGAGGTTCTGGATGGCAGGCAGCTTCCCCCCAGTGATGTACTGGGCCGTATGCACTACCAGCTGTAGTGCCTTGCGGTGAGAGGCCGAGCAATTGCCGTACCAGGCAGTGATGAAACCAGTCAGGATGCTCTCGATGTTGCAGCTGTAGAACCTTTTGAGGATCTCAGGACCCATGTCAAATCTTTTTAGTTTCCTGAGGGTGAATAGGTTTTGTCGTGCCCTCTTCACGACTGTCTTGGTGTGTTTGGACCCTTCTAGTTTGTTGTTGATGTGGACACCAAGGAACATACTAGAAGCAATAATTACTGCGACAAAGCATTTGAAAACGACTTTAGGCCTGTAGAGTCCTTTAGATAAATTTGCTCAGAGGTTGTTTAAAGTAAACTGCGTTCTAATTGCAAATGTTCTTATGGATAACAGATTAAGGCGAAGGGTTTACACATGCTCGGGTTCTAGGATCTGGGGCTGCTAAGTTCTAGGGCCTGGAGCGGCTCGGTTCTAGGGCCTGGAGCGGCTCGGTTCTAGGGCCTGGAGCTGCTCGGTTCTAGGGCCTGCTCGGTTCTAGGGCCTGCTCGGTTCTAGGGCCTGCTCGGTTCTAGGGCCTGGGGCTGCTCGGTTCTAGGGCCTGGGGCTGCTCGGTTTTAGGGCCTGGGGCTGCTCGGTTCTAGGGTCTGGAGCTGGAGCTGCTCGGTTCTAGGGGCTGGAGCTGCTCGGTTCTAGGGTCTAGAGCTGCACAATTGAAATTTAAGTTATGGAACTCCCTCGCGTGGTTGTCCTTACTAAAAATGACATTAAATGTGAATGATAGGCTACATTTGTATCTGTTGGCCATGAAGTAGGCTATTCATTTCTATTCCATTGCAGGCTAATGTAGCCTACCATTTGATACAATAAAAATACAGTATATTTAAATGACGATATCACTGGAGTCATTGCAAATCAATTATGCCACTTGTGTAGCGTACATGGAGCTGGCAAGCGGATTTAAAAAATAGCCTATAACTTTAGTTTGTTATAGCTGTCACGCCCTGATCTGTTTCACCTGTCCCTGTGATTGTCTCCACCCCCTCCAGGTGTCGTTTCTTTCCCCAGTGTATTTATCCCTGTGTTTCCTGTCTCTCTGTGCCAGTTCGTCTTGTATGTTTAGTCAAGTCAACCAGTGTGTTTTCCCCCGTACTCCTTTTCTATTCTCTTTTGCTAGTCTTCCCGGTTTTTACCACTGCCTGACTCTGGACTACTTTCCCGCCTGCCTGATCATCCTGCCTGCCCTGACCTTGAATCTGCCTGCCCTCCGTTACCTATTGGACTCTGAACAGGTTTTGAGTTTTTGCCTGTACAGGACCATTTTCTTGTCTAACCCCTTTTTGGATTAATAAACATTGTAAGACTCCAACCATCTTCCTCCTGTGTCTCATCTTGTGCCTTGATGGTAGCCTTGTGTTGTTTTGTCATTATTAATGGCCCTCTTTCGTTAATTCAATTGGAAGTTATCATTTGTGATCATGGTCACCGCTCTATCGCAAATGTATCATAGTCCACGTTTCATTTGTGGACTTTTCCCTGAAATTAGATGTTGGCCTATCAGGGGCTTAAGTCTATTTAGATCTACTGTAGTTCAGAAAACCATGGTAAAGTTGAATTGCAATTATAACCCCAGATTTTGTCAGTAGCCTATTGAAATAACAAGTCAATGTCGCAAATAGGCATTTTACAGTCAAAAGACACACCTAAAGTGGCTTGCGAAAGTTTTCATCCCTTTTGGGATTTTTCCTATTTGTTGCCTTACAACCTAGAATTAAAATAGATTTTTTGGGGGTTTGTATTATATGATTTTCACAACATGCCTACCACTTTGAAGACACAAAATATTTTTTATTGTGAAACAAACAAGAAATAACACAAAAAAATAACTATTCACCCCCCAAAGTCAATACTTTGTAGAGCCACCTTTTGCAGCAAATTTAGCTGCAGTCTCTTGGGGTATGTCTCTATAAGCTTGGCACATCTAGCCACTGGGATTTTTGCACATTCTTCAAGGAAATACTGCTTCAGCTCCTTCAAGTTGGATGGGTTCCACTGGTGTACAGAAATCTTCAAGTCATACCACAGATTCACAATTGGATTGAGGTCTGGGCTTTGACTATGCCTTTCCAAGACATTTAAATGTTTCCCCTTATTAAACCACTCGAGTGTTGCTTTAGCAGTTTGCTTAGAGTCATTGTCCTGCCGGAAGGTGAATCTCTGTCCCAATCTCAAATCTCTGGAAGACTGAAACAGGTTTCCCAAGAATTTCCCTGTATTTTACACATCCATCATTCCTTCAATTCTGCCCAGTTTTCCAATCCCTGCCGATGAAAAATGAAAAACATCCCCACAGCATGATGCTGCCACCACAATGCTTCACTGTGTGGATGGTGTTCTCAGGGTGACAAGAGGTGTTTGCGCCAGACATAGCATTTCCCTTGATGGCCAAAAAGCTACATTTTAGTCTCATCTGACCAGAGTACCTTCTTCCATATGTTTGGGGAGTCTCCCACATGCCTTTTGGCGAACACCAAACATGTTTGCTCATTTTTTTATTTAAACAATGGCTTCTTTCTGGCCACTCTTCTGTAAAGCCCAGCTCTGTGGAGTGTATGGCTTAAAATGGTCCTATGGACAAATACTCCAATCTCCGGTGTGGAGCTTTGCAGTTTCTTCAGGGTTATCTTTGGACTCTTTGTTGCCTCTGATTAATGCCCTCATTGCTTGGTCCGTGAGTTTCGTGGGCGGCCCTCTCTTGGCAGGTTTGTTGTGGTGCCATATTCTTTCCATTTTTTAATAATGGATTTAACGGTGCTCCGTGGGATGTTCAAAGTTTCAGATATCTTTTTATAACCCAACCCTGATCTGTATTTCTGCACAACTTTGTCCCTGACTTGTTTGGAGAGCTCCTTGGTCTTCATGGTGCCGCTTGCTTGGTGGTGCCCCTTGCTAAGTGGTGTTGCAGACTCTGGGGGCCTTTCGGAAAAGGTGTATAAATACTAAGATCATGTGACACTTAGATTGCACGCACAACTTTCAATTACATTTTTGTATTTTATTTTTTGAAGCAAGTCATTTTTTTTCATTTCACTTCACCAATATGGACTATTTTGTGTATGTCCATTACACGAAATCCAAATAAAAATCAATTTAAATTACAGATTATAATGCAACAAAGTAGGAAAAACGCCAAGGAGGATGAATACTTTTGCAAGGCACTGTACTCATTCTAGGGTTTTTCTTTATTTTTTACTATTTTCCACATTGTAGAATAATAGTGAAAACATCAACTATGAAATAACAAATATTGAATCTTATAGTAAACTAAACAATTTATTTTATATTTGAGATTCTTCAGAGTAGCCACTCTTTGCCTTGCTGACAGCTTTGCACACTCTTGGCATTCTCTCAACCAGCTTCATGAGGTAGTCATCTGGAATGCATTTCAATTAACAGGTGTAGTGTAATGTAATGTAGTGTAATGTATTTCCTTCTTACTGCATTTGAGCAAATCCGTTGTGTTGTGACAAGGTAGGAGTGGTATACAGAAGATAGCCCTATTTGGTAAAGCATCAAGTCCATATTATAGCAAGAACAGCTCAAATAAGCAAAGAGAAATGACAGTCCATCATTATTGCAAGACATGAAGGCCAGTCATGAAAGTTTCTTCAAGTGCTGTCACAAAAAACATGAAGCGCTAGGATGGAACTGGCTCTCATGAGGACCACCACAGGTGAATGGATGATCTCCGCATGTGTGGTTCCCACCGTGAAGCATGGAGGAGGTGTGATGGTGTGCTTTGCTGATGATTTATTTTCAATTCAAGGCACACTTGAACAGCATGGCTACCACAGCATTCTGCAGCGATACGCCATCCCATCCAGTTTGTGCTTAGTGGGACTATCATTTGTTTTTCATCAGGACAATGACCCAAAACACACCTCCAGCCTGTTTAAGGGCAGTTTAACCAATAAGGTGAGTGATTTAGTGCTGCATCACATGACCTGGCCTCTACAATCACCCGACCGCAACCCAATTGAGATGGTTTGGGATGATTTGGGATGATTTGGGATGAGTTTGTATTTGTATAGTGTGTATGTTATCGTGTGTGTGTGTGTATGCATGTGTATGTGCCTATGGTTGTGTTTCTTCACAGTCCCTGCTGTTCCATAAAGTGTATTTTTATCTTTTTTTTTTTTTTTTTATAAATTCTACTGGTTGCAACAGTTACTTGATGTGGAATAGAGTTCCATTCAGTCACGGCTCAATGTAGTATTATGTGCCTCCCATAGTCTGTTCTGGACTTAGGGACTGTGAAGAGACCTGGTGGCATATCTTGTGGGGTTATGCATGAGTGTCTGAGCTGTGCGCCAGTAGTACAAACAGACAGCTCGGTGCAATCAACATGTCAATACCTCTCATAAATACAAGTAGTGAAGTCAATCTCTCCTCCACTTTGAGCCAGGAGAGATTGAGATGCATTTTATTAATATTTGCTCTCTGTGTACATCCAAGGGCCAGCCGTGCTGCCCTGTTCTGAGCCAAATGCAAGTCCCTTTAGCACCTGACCACATGACTGAACAGTCACCTCGACTTTATCAATTTCCACATTATTTATTACAAGATTTAGTTGAGGTTTAGGATTCAGTGAATGATTTGTACCAAATACAATACTTTTATATTTTTTTATATTTAAGACTAACTTATTCCTTGCCACCCAATCTGAAACTAACTGCAACCCTTTGTTAACTTCTCTAGGATAGGGGGCAGAGTTTTCACTTAGGGAAAAATAGCGTGCCCAATTTCAACTTCGTTCTACTCATCCCCAGAATATAATATATGCATATTATTAGTAGATTTGGATAGAAAACACTCTGAAGTTTCTAAAACTGTTTGAATCATATCTGTAAGTATAACATAACTTATGTAGCAGGCAAAACCCTGAGGACTAACCTTTTTTAGTCACTGTCTGTTCAATGAGTTATTATGGGCAGGCCAGAATTCTAATCACTATACTCGCAGTTCCTACTGCTTCCACTGGATGTCACCAGTTTATGGAAATAGGTTGAGGTTATTCATTAGTACAATGAAGAAGAAAAATACCAGGAAGTAGAGTAACGTCTTGTGTTTTTGTTTGAGAGTTGCGCAAGACTTGAAAAGTAGCGTGAGTTTGTTGATCTCCTGTATTGAAAACAGATTGACCCGTCTTCAATTTGATCGATTATTAACGTTTACAAATACCTTAAGTTGTATTACAAAAGTACTTTGAAATGTTTTGGCAAAGTTTAGAGGTAATTTTTTAGATATTTTGTCGTGACTTTGCGCAAATTGGACGCTGTTTTTTTCTGGTACAACGGCGCCAAATAAATGGACAATTTGGATATATATGGACGGAATTAATCGAACAAAAGGACCATTTGTGATGTTTATGGGACATATTGGAGTGCCAACAAAAGAATCTCGTCAAAGGTAATGCATGTTTTATATTTTATATCTGCGTTTTGAGTAGCGCCGGCATGGTTGAAATAGGCTACACTCTCTTTGTTGACATTGTGCTATCATCAGATAATAGCATCTTATGCTTTCGCCGAAAAGCCTTTTTGAAATCTGACATGTTGGCTGGATTCACAACGAGTATAGCTTTAATTTGGTATCTTATATGTGTGATTTAATGAAAGTTTGATTTTATATAATTTTTTTGAATCTTGCGCTTCACATTTTCCCAGGCTATTGGCCAGTTGGGACGCAAGCGTCCCGCTATCCCAGAGAGGTTAAGTGTTGCAGTCATTTCAGTCGCTGTAGTAGCTGACATGTAGAGTGTTGAGTCATCCGCATATGTAGACACACTGGCTTTGGCATGTCATTAGTAAATATTGAAAAAGTAATGGGCCTAGACAGCTGCCCTGGGGAATTCCTGATTCTACCTGGATTATGTTGGAGAGGCTTCTAATAAAGAACACCCTCTGTGTTCTGTTAGAAAGTTAACTCTTTATCCATAATATAGCAGGGTGTGTAAAGCCATACATTTTTCCAGCAGCAGATTATGATCTATAATGTCAACAGCCGCACTGAAGTCTAACAAAACAGCTCCCACAATCTTTTTATTATCAATTTCTCTCTGCCAATCATCAGTAATTTGTGTAAGTGCTGTGCTTGTTGAACGTCCTTCCCTGGAAGTATTCTGAACGTTTGTTGTCATTTTGTTTACTGTAAAATAGCATTGTATCAGGTCAAACACAATTTCTCCAAATGTTTACTAAGGGTTGGTAACATGCTGATTGGTCGGCTATTTGAGCCAGTAAAGGGGGATTTACTATTTTTAGGTAGCGGAATGATTTTTTCTTCCCTCCAAGCCTGGGGGCACACATTTTCTAGTAGGCTTACATTTAAAATATGGCAAATAGGAGTGGCAATATCGTCCGCTATTATACTCAGTAATTTTCCATCCAAGTTGTCAGACCCCGGTGGCTTGTCATTGTCGATAAACAAATTTAAATAATCACCTCTTCCAAACTCAATTTATGGAATACAAAATTACAATGCTTGTCTTTCATAATTTGGTCAGATATACTTGGATGCGTAGTTTCAGCATTTGTTGCTGGCATGTCATGCCTAAGTCTGCTAATCTTGGCAATGAAAAAATCATTGGACTGCAGAGTGAAGGAAAGACTGTTGGAAAAGCATTCCTCATGAAGCTGGTTGAGAGAATGCCAAGAGTGTGCAAAGCTGTCATCAAGGCAAATGACTGATGGCCTGATGACTCCTTGCTGTCCCCAGTCCACCTGGCCATGCTGCTGCTCTAGGTCCAACTGTTTTGCCTGCGGCTATGGAACTCTGACCTGTTCACCGGACGTGCTACCTGTCCCAGACCTGCTGTTTTCAACTCTCTGGAGACAGCAGGAGCGGTAGAGATACTCTGGAATGATCGGCTATGAAAAGCCAACTGACATTTACTCCTGAGGTGCTGACCTGTTGCACCCTCGACAACCACTGTAATTATGTTCTGTTATAATCTCCATCCTGCACAGCCAGAAGAGGACTGGGCACCCCTCATAGCCTGGTTCCTCTCTAGGTTTCTTCCTAGGTTCTGGCCTTTCTAGGGAGTTTTTGCTAGCCACCGTGCTTCTACACCTACATTGCTTGCTGTTTGGGGTTTTATGCTGGGTTTCTGTACAGCACTTTGAGATATCAGCTGATGTAAGATGGGCTTTATAAATAAATTCGAAATTTGATTTTGATCGAGGTAAATGCTGGCTACTTTGCCTTGGCACCTCAGGGGTTTCTGCTATATGGCCAATATACCACGGCTAAGGGCTATGTCCTAAGAACAGCCGTTAGCCGTGGTATATTGGCCATATACCACACCTCCTTAGGCCTTATTGCTTAATCAAAACAGTCAAAACAAGTTAAATGGACATCCATTAAAGGAAAATGATCTGTAGAGGTTAATAAGGGTGATTTATCTTTTCTCTTGCAACATATTCTTAAAATCCCAATCGTTATTATTTTTCATGGAAAACCTAGTTATGCTTCTTAGACTACATTGCTAAAAATTACGTCAACGTTCCTTCTTAATTAGCTCTATAGCGTTATGGACAAAGTTTATATTGGATAAATGTAGCAAACTCCTCTCTTGCTGCAAAACAATTGTTGGGCTAGTATTCAGGCCTTGTGGGCGGGTTTTCAGAGGTCATTATGCTAGAATTGTTAGCTAGAACTGACAAGCCTGGGCCCACGGCTGGTTAGGAGACACCGCTAGAGACACTATTATGTAATTGTGATGACCTGAGAGAATATGACGTTTAGTAGCACTGTGATTCATTAGTCATATGCTGTCTTCCCTGCGCCTCTGTTCTTACCTCTGTCACCCTGAAGAAGGCACAGTGATGCCAAAAAGGTTGGTGATTTACCCCAATAAATGACTGGGAGTTTATATATAGTGTGTGAAACACTCTTTATTTTTAGAGCTTCTAGTTTATTCACCGTTAGTCAGCACCTCTACATAAAATCATTTTCTCTGGGTGTGCGCCAACTTATGTTTCTCATTCCACCTTTGTCTGTCTTTGACACACTTTCTCCCCGTCTCCACTTCCTTCCTCTGTTTCTACAATACACACCAGATGTGAAGGTTGAACTTGTATTGATTTACAATTAAATGTATAATTTTTTTTAACCTTTTTTTATTAACTAGGCAGGTCAGTTAAGAACAAATTCTTATTTTCAATGACAGCCTAGGAACAGTGGGTTAACTGCCATGTTCAGGAGTAGAACGACAGATTTTTACCTGGTCAGCTCGGGGATTTGATCTTGCAGCCTTTCGGTTACAAGTCCTACACTCTAACCACTAGGCTACCTGCATGTATTTTTAACACTTGGATAATTAACTTATTTCAATAGAGTTTTTCACATTCCCTACTGGGAAAGTCTGTCATTACTTCTAATACTACACCTATTATGTGTCAGTGCAGATGAAGGAAATGACACGGTGAGATTGACCATTTTAGAGTATTTACAGGATACATGGGAAGTGTAGTCCCATGTTTTTTATTTTTTTATTCTGGTACTGTATATATGAGTTACAAATCAACCATTAACTAGTTAAATCATGTGTTCCAAGTCTATTGCAGAGTTACAATGTGTAACCCTTGATGCTCCAGGACCAGGATTGGTTAACACTGTTGAAGTGTTTAATTATAATACATACATGCAGACACAGCATCATTCACAGACTGGAGTTTGATACTCCTGGTATTGGATATGACTGAAAGAGAATGTCTCAGACATCACATTTACATTTTCATTTGAGCCATTTAGCAGACGCTCTTATCCAGAATGGCTTACAGTTAGTGCATCCATCTTACGATAGCTAGGTGGGACAACCACAGATCACATTAATAGTAAGTACATTTTTCATCAATAATGGCAGAGTTAACAAGGGGAAAAGTATCAAGTGCCAGTGCTAGTTCACGAAAGGGTTATTTTTTTGGAGCTCCTTCCCTTTTTGCTGCAGAAACTGATCAAATTAAGATCCAACACATTATGCATGGCCCACTGAACACTTTATGTACAGGGCAGCATGTACAGGGCAGTATTTATAGGGCTGTATGTACAGGGCAGTACGTGCAGGGCAGTATGTACAGGGCAGTATTTATAGGGCTGTATGTATAGGGCGGTATGACAAGGGCAGTATGTACAGGTCTGTATGTACAGGGCAGTATGTACAGGGCAGTATGTATTGGTCAGTATGTACAGGTCTGTATGTACAGGGCAGTATGTACAGGGCAGTATGTACAGGGCAGTATGTACAGGCATGTATGTACAGGGTAGTATGTACAGGGCTGTATGTACAGGGCAGTATTTATAGGACTGTATGTATAGGGCAGTATGTATTGGTCAGTATGTATAGGGCAGTATGTATTGGTCAGTATGTATAGGGCTGTACGTATAGGGCAGTATGTATAGGGCAGTATGTATAGGGCAGTATGTATAGGGCAGAACATATAGGGCAGAACGTATAGGGCAGTATGTATAGGGCAGTATGTATAGGGGAGTACGTATAGGGCAGTATGTATAGGGCAGTATGTATAGGGCTGTACGTATAGGGCAGTATGTATAGGGCTGTACGTATAGGGCCGTACGTATAGGGCAGAACGTATAGGGCTGTATGTGTGAGGCAGTATTTATAGGGCAGTATGTATAGGGCAGTACGTATAGGGCAGTACGTATAGGGCTGTACGTATAGGGCTGTACGTATAGGGCCGTACGTATAGGGCCGTACGTATAGGGCCGTACGTATAGGGCCGTACGTATAGGGCCGTACGTATAGGGCCGTACGTATAGGGCTGTACGTATAGGGCTGTATGTGTGAGGCAGTATTTATAGGTCAGTATGTATAGGGCTGTATGTGTGAGGCAGTATTTATAGGGCTGTACGTATAGGGCTGTACGTATAGGGCTGTACGTATAGGGCCGTACGTATAGGGCCGTACGTATAGGGCCGTACGTATAGGGCCGTACGTATAGGGCCGTACGTATAGGGCCGTACGTATAGGGCCGTACGTATAGGGCCGTACGTATAGGGCTGTACGTATAGGGCTGTATGTGTGAGGCAGTATTTATAGGGCAGTATGTATAGGGCTGTATGTGTGAGGCAGTATTTATAGGGCTGTACGTATAGGGCTGTACGTATAGGGCCGTACGTATAGGGCCGTACGTATAGGGCCGTACGTATAGGGCCGTACGTATAGGGCCGTACGTATAGGGCCGTACGTATAGGGCCGTACGTATAGGGCCGTACGTATAGGGCCGTACGTATAGGGCCGAACGTATAGGGCCGTACGTATAGGGCAGAACGTATAGGGCCGTACGTATAGGGCCGTACGTATAGGGCCGTACGTATAGGGCCGTACGTATAGGGCCGTACGTATAGGGCCGTACGTATAGGGCTGTATGTGTGAGGCAGTATGTATAGGGCAGTATGTATAGGGCTGTATGTGTGAGGCAGTATTTATAGGGCTGTACGTATAGGGCTGTACGAATAGGGCTGTACGTATAGGGCTGTACGTATAGGGCTGTATGTGTGAGGCAGTATGTATAGGGCAGTATGTATAGGGCTGTATGTGTGAGGCAGTATTTATAGGGCTGTATGTATAGGGCTGTACGTATAGGGCTGTACGTATAGGGCCGTACGTATAGGGCCGTACGTATAGGGCCGTACGTATAGGGCCGTACGTATAGGGCAGAACGTATAGGGCAGAACGTATAGGGCAGAACGTATAGGGCCGTACGTATAGGGCAGTACGTATAGGGCCGTACGTATAGGGCAGAATGTATAGGGCTGTACGTATAGGGCTGTACGTATAGGGCTGTACGTATAGGGCCGTACGTATAGGGCCGTACGTATAGGGCCGTACGTATAGGGCCGTACGTATAGGGCCGTACGTATAGGGCCGTACGTATAGGGCCGTACGTATAGGGCAGAACGTATAGGGCAGAATGTATAGGGCCGTACGTATAGGGCAGAATGTATAGGGCCGTACGTATAGGGCCGTACGTATAGGGCCGTACGTATAGGGCCGTACGTATAGGGCCGTACGTATAGGGCCGTACGTATAGGGCAGAATGTATAGGGCCGTACGTATAGGGCTGTACGTATAGGGCAGAACGTATAGGGCAGAATGTATAGGGCTGTACGTATAGGGCTGTACGTATAGGGCTGTACGTATAGGGCTGTACGTATAGGGCTGTACGTATAGGGCCGTACGTATAGGGCCGTACGTATAGGGCCGTACGTATAGGGCCGTACGTATAGGGCAGTACGTATAGGGCCGTACGTATAGGGCAGAACGTATAGGGCAGAATGTATAGGGCCGTACGTATAGGGCAGAATGTATAGGGCCGTACGTATAGGGCCGTACGTATAGGGCGGTACGTATAGGGCCGTACGTATAGGGCCGTACGTATAGGGCCGTACGTATAGGGCTGTACGTATAGGGCTGTACGTATAGGGCCGTACGTATAGGGCAGAACGTATAGGGCTGTATGTGTGAGGCAGTATTTATAGGGCAGTATATATAGGGCTGTATGTGTGAGGCAGTATTTATAGTGCAGTACGTAGAGGGCAGTACGTATAGGGCAGTACGTATAGGGCAGTACGTATAGGGCAGTACGTATAGGGCAGTACGTATAGGGCTGTACGTATAGGGCTGTACGTATAGGGCAGAATGTATAGGGCAGAATGTATAGGGCAGAATGTATAGGGCAGAACGTATAGGGCTGTATGTGTGAGGCAGTATTTATAGGGCAGTATGTATAGTCTCACATTAGTAAGATTAGTGTTAGTACATCTCACATTGTTCGCAGCTTTTAAAGCTATTTTTTGGTATGTCTTTTCCAAACTCCAATTAAGTCTTTCTGCGTTAATACGCTCTGACAGTCTGCTGGCATTTCTCTAAATAACCTGGATAATTACAGCCTTGAGAAGGAAACCCCACATTTACTGAAAAGGTGACAGACTGATTTGGACTCTGCTCCAAGACACATGCAGTACCAGTCAAAACTTGGACAAACCCAACTCATTTAAGAGTTTTTCTTTATTTTTATGATTTTCAACATTGTATAATAATAGTGAAGACATCAGAACTATGAAATAACACATATGGAATCATTTAGTAACCAAAAAAGTGTTAAACAAATAGATTCTTCAATGTAGTCACCCTTTGCCTTGATGACAGCTTTGCACACTCTTGACATTCTCTCAACCAGCTTCATGAAGAATGCTTTTTTAACAGTCTTGAATGATTTCCCACATATGCTGAGCACTTGTTGGCTGCTTTTCCTTTACTCTGTGGTCCAACTCATCCGAACCATCTCAACTTGGTTTTCGGTCAGGTGTTTGTGGAGGCCAGATCACTTGATGCAACACTCCATCACTCTCCTTCTTAGTCAAATAGCTGTTACACAGCCTGGAGGTGTGTTTTGGGTCATTGTCCTGTTGAAAAACAAGTGATAGTCCAACTAAGCGCAAACCAGGTGGGATGACGTATCACTGCAGAATGATGTGGTAGCCATGCTGGTTAAGTGTGCATTGAATTATAAATATATCACAGACAGTGTCACCAGCAAAGCACTCCCACACCATTACACCTCCTCTCCCATGCTTCATGGTGGGAGCCACACATGCAGAGATCATTCGTTCACCTACTCTGCTTCTCACAAAGACACGGCAGTTGGAACCAAAAATCCCAAATTTGGACTCATCAGACAAAAGGACAGATTTCCACCGGTCTAATGTCCATTGCTCATGTTTCTTGGCCCAAGCAAGTTTCTTCTTCTTAATGGTGTCCTTTAGTATTGGTTTCTTTGCAGCAATTTGACCCTAAAAGCCTGTCTCCTCTGAAAAGTTGATGTTGAAATGTGTCTGTTACTTGAACTCTGTGAAGTGTTTATTTGGGCATTTATTTGAACTTATCCTCTGCAGCAGAGGTAACACTAATGCACTTTTCCTCTGCAGCAGAGGTAACTCTGGATCTTACTTTCCTGTGCCGGTCCTCATGAGAGCCAGTTTCATCACAGCGCTTGATGGTTTTTGCGACTGCCCTTGAAGAAAGTTCTTGAACTTTTCCACATTGACTGACCTTCATGTCTTAAGTTAATGATGGACTGTCATTTCTCTTTGCTTATTTGAGCTGTTCTTGCCATGATATGGACTTGGTCTTTTACCAAATATGGCTATCTTCTGTATACTACCCCTATCCTGTCACAACACAACTGATTGGCTCAAATGCATTAAGAAGGAAAGAAATTCCACAAATGTACAAGGCACACCTGTTAATTAAATGCATTCCAGGTGACTACCTCATGAAGCTGGTTGAGAGAATGCTAAGAGTGTGCAAAGTTGTCATCAAGGCAAAGGGTGGCTACTTTGAAGAATCTCAAATATAAAATATATTTTGATTTGTTTAACACTTTTTTGTTTACTACATGATTCCATATGTGTTATTTCATAGTTTTCATGTTTTCACTATTATTCTACAATGTAGAAAATAGTAAAAATAAAGAAAAACCCTTGAAGGAGTAGGAGTGTCCAAACTTTTGACTGGTACTGTTTATCCATTTTAGAGCTCCTCTGACATAAATATTTTTTTGAGTAGGAAACCACAATCACGATGAAGATGAGAGACTAGATATCTGCTCTGCTCCAAAACATGATTTCTGAAAAATAAATAGTCTGTGATTCAGAAACCACATTCACTGAAAAAGTGAGAGACCGACTGGGAATCTGGTCCAAGACACAATTCTGTTTTAGGGTTCCTACAATACAAGTCTCTGAGCTGAGGCACTCTTATCATCTGTCTGGGTGTGGAAACTGTATGGGTGTGGTAACTGCATGGGTGTGGTAACTGTCTGGGTGTGGAAACTGTATGGGTGTGGTAACTGTCTGGGTGTGGTAACTGTCTGGGTGTGGTAACTGTATGGGTGTGGTAACTGTCTGGGTGTGGAAACTGTCTGGGTGTGGAAACTGTATGGGTGTGATAACTGTATGGGTGTGATAACTGCCTGGGTGTGGTAACTGCCTGGGTGTGGTAACTGCCTGGGTGTGGTAACTGTATGGGTGTCGTAACTGTATGGGTGTGGTAACTGTCTGGGTGTAGTAACTGTCTGGGTGTGGTAACTGTATGGGTGTGGTAACTGTCTGGGTGTGGTAACTGTCTGGGTGTGGTAACTGTATGGGTGTAGTAACTGTCTGGGTGTAGTAACTGTCTGGGTGTGGTAACTGTCTGGGTGTGGTAACTGTCTGGGTGTGGTAACTGTATGAGTGTGGTAACTGTATGGGTGTGGTAACTGTATGGGTGTGGTAACTGCCTGGGTGTGGTAACTGTATGGGTGTGGAAACTGTCTGGGTGTGGTAACTATCTTGGTGTGGTAACTATCTTGGTGTGGTAACTGTCTGGGTGTGGTAACTGTCTGGGTGTGGTAACTGTCTGGGTGTGGTAACTGTCTGGGTGTGGTAACTGTCTGGGTGTGGTAACTGCCTGGGTGTGGTAACTGCCTGGGTGTGGTAACTGCCTGGGTGTGGTAAACGTATGGGTGTGGAAACTGTATGGGTGTGGAAACTGTCTGGGTGTGGAAACTGTCTGGGTGTGGTAACTGTCTGGGTGTGGTAACTGTATGGGTGTGGTAACTGTCTGGGTGTGGTAACTGTATGGGTGTGGTAACTGTCTGGGTGTGGTAACTGTATGGGTGTGGTAACTGTCTGGGTGTGGTAACTGTCTGGGTGTGGTAACTGTCTGGGTGTGATAACTGTCTGGGTGTGATAACTGTCTGGGTGTGATAACTGTCTGGGTGTGGTAACTGCCTGGGTGTGGTAACTGCCTGGGTGTGGTAACTGCCTGGGTGTGGTAACTGTATGGGTGTGGTAACTGCCTGGGTGTAGTAACTGTATGGGTGTGGAAACTGTATGGGTGTGGAAACTGTCTGGGTGTGGTAACTATCTTGGTGTAGAAACTGTCTGGGTGTGGTAACTGTCTGGGTGTGGTAACTGTCTGGGTGTGGTAACTGTCTGGGTGTGGTAACTGTCTGGGTGTGGTAACTGTCTGGGTGTGGTAACTGTCTGGGTGTGGTAACTATCTTGGTGTAGAAACTGTATGGGTGTGGTAAACTGTCTGGGTGTGGTAAACTGTCTGGGTGTGGTAAACTGTCTGGGTGTGGTAACTGTCTGGGTGTGGTAACTGTCTGGGTGTGGTAACTGCCTGGGTGTGGTAACGGTATGGGTGTGGTAACTGCCTGGGTGTGGTAACTGCCTGGGTGTGGTAACTGTCTGGGTGTGGTAACTGTCTGGGTGTGGTAACTGTATGGGTGTGGTAACTGTCTGGGTGTGGTAACTATCTTGGTGTAGAAACTGTATGGGTGTGGTAAACTGTCTGGGTGTGGTAAACTGTCTGGGTGTGGTAAACTGTCTGGGTGTGGTAACTGTCTGGGTGTGGTAACTGTCTGGGTGTGGTAACTGTCTGGGTGTGGTAACTGCCTGGGTGTGGTAACGGTATGGGTGTGGTAACTGCCTGGGTGTGGTAACTGCCTGGGTGTGGTAACTGTCTGGGTGTGGTAACTGTCTGGGTGTGGTAACTGCCTGGGTGTGGTAACTGTATGGGTGTGGTAACTGTATGGGTGTGGTAACTGTATGGGTGTGGTAACTGCCTGGGTGTGGTAACTGCCTGGGTGTGGTAACTGCCTGGGTGTGGTAACTGCCTGGGTGTGGTAACTGCCTGGGTGTGGTAACTGCCTGGGTGTGGTAACTGCCTGGGTGTGGTAACGGTATGGGTGTGGTAACTGCCTGGGTGTGGTAACTGTCTGGGTGTGGTAACTGTCTGGGTGTGGTAACTGTATGGGTGTGGTAACTGTGTGGGTGTGGTAACTGTCTGGGTGTGGTAACTGTCTGGGTGTGGTAACTGCCTGGGTGTGGTAACTGCCTGGGTGTAGTAACTGTCTGGGTGTGGTAACTGTCTGGGTGTGGTAACTGTCTGGGTGTGGTAACTGTATGGGTGTGGTAACTGTGTGGGTGTGGTAACTGTGTGGGTGTGGTAACTGTCTGGGTGTGGTAACTGCCTGGGTGTGGTAACTGCCTGGGTGTGGTAACTGTCTGGGTGTGGTAACTGTCTGGGTGTGGTAACTGCCTTGGTGTGGTAACTGCCTGGGTGTGGTAACTGTCTGGGTGTGGTAACTGCCTGGGTGTGGTAACTGCCAGGGTGTGGTAACTGCCTGGGTGTGGTAACTGTCTGTGTGTAGTAACTGTATGGGTGTGGTAACTCTCTGGGTGTGGTAACTGTATGGGTGTGGTAACTGCCTGGGTGTGGTAACTGTCTGTGTGTAGTAACTGTATGGGTGTGGTAACTCTCTGGGTGTGGTAACTGTCTGGGTGTTCCAAAATCCAAAGGAGTAAGGCACTTTGCAGACATGCCCTGACATATCTTGTCAATGATAGCAGAGTGTATTGTTTTAGGTGCCCCCCGTAACCCCACAGAGTATAACATATCAAGTCTGTGAATCAAAATATCCAGAGTGAACAGACTATTGTGTGGGTTTTCTCCGTACTGCACCCAATTGCAACTAAACAGGTTTTCTTTTGTGATTTTACTATTTTACAAATAGAAACATCGCAAAGTAGACCATTATTGAAGCGTCTCATTCAGCTGTGTAAAGAATTCGAAACTGTAACAATACTTAGAAATCTAACAAAGCTTTGAGTTGTCCTCGAGCAGCAGCAGCATGTCATTTCACCCCTCACTGATTCATGGATTACTTCAGTTCATTAGCAGGAGCTCTGTCCTCATAATTAGTGTCTGTTTGTGTGGGGCCACGAGGCTAGCAGGAGCTCTGTCATCATAATTAGTATCTGTTGGTGTGGGGTTACAAGGACAGCAGGAGCTCTGTCCTCATGATTAGTGTCTGTTGGTGTGGGGCCACGAGGCTAGCAGGAGCTCTGTCATCATAATTAGTGTCTGTTGGTGTGGGGCCACGAGGCTAGCAGGAGCTCTGTCATCATAATTAGTGTCTGTTGGTGTGGGGCCACGAGGCTAGCAGGAGCTCTGTCATCATAATTAGTGTCTGTTGGTGTGGGGCCACGAGGCTAGCAGGAGCTCTGTCATCATAATTAGTGTCTGTTGGTGTGGGGCCACGAGGCTAGCAGGAGCTCTGTCATCATAATTAGTGTCTGTTGGTGTGGGGCCATGAGGCTAGCAGGAGCTCTGTCATCATAATTAGTATCTGTTGGTGTGGGGGTTACAAGGATAGCAGGAACTCTGTCCTCATGATTAGTGTCTGTTGGTTTGGGGTTACAAGGATAGCAGGAGCTCTGTCCTCATGATTAGTGTCTGTTGGTTTGGCCTCTTCCTAAATGTTTTTTTAATCACTATAATTCAAGAGGACCTCTTAATGACCGCTGTGTTGACCATTGTACTGGCAGGGGCTAATCTGGGTGTAGCTAAGGGTTTATCTGGGTGTAGCTAAGGGCTAATCTGGGTGTAGCCAAGGGCTAATCTGGGTGTAGCCAAGGGCTAATCTGGGTGTAGCCAAGGGCTAATCTGGGTGTAGCCAAGGGCTAATCTGGGTGTAGCCAAGGGCTAATCTGGGTGTAACTAAGGGCTAATCTGGGTGTCACAAAGAGCAAGAACCAACTTCAAGCACATTTTTTCCTTTCCTCCAGATGTTGCTGCTCACACTTGCTGCATTGTTACTCGCTATACTGCTGTGTTCTGATATAAAATGTTCTTTGTGAATGCTCACAAGCTATGTTTGAACCTCTCCGTCATCATTCAATATGCTCTTGAGGCATGTCTGGCTGCTGAGGGGATGTCATTGACTGCGAGGATCAATCCACATCGCTGGTCTACTGTTGTCAGTCAACAACAGCTACAACTAGCTAGCTACAGTAGATTCGTCTGGGGAGTATTGTACACTTTGTTATTCCCAATGCAAGCTTCAGGCAGAGTCTGTGTCCTCGGATAACACACCCCACCATCACAGAGAAATCATACCTCACCCATACAGGAGGATGCCTATATGCGTTGATATAAATCAAATCAAAATCGAATCAAACTTTATTTGTCACATGCGCCAATTACAACAAGTGTAGACCTTACCGTGAAATGCTTACTTACAAGCCCCTTAACCAACAGTGCAGTTCAACTGTGAGTAGCAATGTTTTCTTCATGACATGAGCAAAGAGATGGTGCTTATCATAGATATTTGATAGTACGTGGTCTCATGCGGATGCTAATTTGTTTAGTGCAGCAATCAATACAGACAGTAGCCTATTATGTGTCTCGCAGTTCACCAGACCGCTGCAAGACACTAAAGTATCAGCTATACATTCATGTTTTTTCTCAGTCACATTAGCTAGTGTGACTTGCACCAGGCAGTCACATTTTTTAAATGTTGTACATATTTTGATTTTAGGTTTATCATATGGAATCTTATACATTTAGCTAGAAACACATACATTTTAGCGTGCAGACTGGTTTGGAATAGAGTGTTTGTATAGCTACACTTGCTGCTTCTGCTCTGAATTAAACAGAATATTACAAGCTCATTAGTGCATACTAATTCATGCATTGGAGTGATATGTCCTGTATCATCTGCACATTATTGTTGGCATGGTTGCTACTATTGCCATTGGCAAGAGCACACGGTGAGGTCACGGTGAAACAGAGGCAACATTAGCCACCCCTTCCACAGCATCTGCATGGAGCATCGCTGTAAGACGGCAGACAGATTCAGTTGATCCAAGTGCAAACAGAATGTGTCCGCGGAACTTTTAAACAATGCTATGAGGCTTTTACATGAACACTAGTTTATGTTCATTAGCTATGTGTTGCTTTGACAGTTTAATGTTCTCTGTGTTTCTGGTGTATTATTGTAATGTAAGTATCGGCAATCACATTTTATCGTCTTGTTTATCCCAGATTAACCCCTTACTTGAAGAACATGCATTCTTTAAATTGTCTATTAAAGGACAACTCCACCCAAAAATGATCGTTTGATTCATTAGTCCATGGTTGATATAGTCCCAATTATTTTTTGATTGTCAGCAATCAGGTTTCCAAGATACCTAACTTTCAAAATACATAAATCATCCCCTTTATGATGCATTTTCACTCATATGATGCTGAGTTTTGCCTCACATGAAGCAAATGCATCATTCAGGGATTATTTCTGTAGTTTTTTGAAAGTTACATATCTTGAAAACGTGATTGCTGACGAGCACAACATTGTGGGACTATGTGAACAATGGACTAATGAATCAAATGCCAAAAATAGTTTTTGGGGTGTAGTTTAATTAGTTCTGTCATCTTCTTTCCTGCTGTAGTGCTCATGAAGCATCAGGTTAGGCATATTTTAGGAGTATACTATTTGTTTCTGGGATAGTAGTAGCCAGTTACGTGAGTTATTATGCATTCTTGTACACTGTGCGAACGCAGACATCTTAAACCCTGATACATATCACTCTGCTACACTCATTACCGTAGCTGTGTGACTGAGTGTGACTCATATCTACCACCGTCGTGCTGGCCCAAATGCTGTGGGCCCGTTACATGTGCAGTCCAGCACGTGTGATATCTTGTGATACTCGGATGTCGTCAGTCTATCGCTAAACATTCCTGGGTCTTTCATTATTTAGCATATATTTCAAAGTAGTACAGCTCATGCCTATTACCTCTAACCATAATCGTTAAACCTTTTTCCTACAATTTTAGCATTGGATTGCAATGAGTAATCAAGGCTCATTTATAGCTTCTGGCCGTGTTGGATTGGCTGTTGATACCAGTATTACATAGCATGTCATTGGCTTGTTAAACGCCCACACAGTGATCAGCTGTTGGCAATCAAACATGCATCACCCTTTATGGAAACTTTCTGTTAACAGCTTATTTCAGACACTCTAATATGCAGGAATATTTCAGTATCTACGTGGGTCTATTGACTTCTTTTTATCAGATCATCATCTATTTTCTCTCATGGCTTTTAAGCGGTATATACCATTAGACAGAGCCTTTAGAGCTCAGGTAGAATCTATATTGTAGGCCTAGGTTAAAGATGATCTTGTCACTCTCACTGTGCACGCTGCAAATGTATTTGCTAATGCTGAACGCATAAGTAGTGATAATATTAGGTTAATTAGATAGTACAGCTAGTATACTGTATGTTGTGTTATGCTATATGACGGCTGCAGCAGTCTACTGTCTGCTCTTCTCTGTAAGACATCTTCTGTGTAAAACCATGTATGCCTTTCCTATTTAAAATTTCAGTCGGGCAAAATGCAGCCTTTCTTTATCATGGTTGATAGCAGGGATTCAGTTCATATCGGGTGACAGGACCCTTCCATGTGTAGTCTGCTCAGAATCCATCTGTCCTGTGTAGTCTGCTCAGAATCCATCTGTCATGTGTAGTCTGCTCAGAATCCATCTGTCATGTGTAGTCAGCTCAGAATCCATCTGTCCTGTGTAGTCAGCTCAGAATCCATCTGTCCTGTGTAGTCAGCTCAGGATCCATCTGTCCTGTGTAGTCTGCTCAGAATCCATCTGTCCTGTGTAGTCTGCTCAGGATCCATCTGTCCTGTCTAGTCTGCTCAGAATCCATCTGTCATGTGTAGTCAGCTCAGGATCCATCTGTCCTGTGTAGTCTGCTCAGAATCCATCTGTCCTGTGTAGTCTGCTCAAAATCCATCTGTCCTGTGTAGTCTGCTCAGGATCCATCTGTCCTGTGTAGTCTGCTCAGAATCCATCTGTCATGTGTAGTCTGCTCAGAATCCATCTGTCATGTGTAGTCGGCTCAGGATCCATCTGTCCTGTGTAGTCGGCTCAGGATCCATCTGTCCTGTGTAGTCGGCTCAGGATCCCTCTGTCCTGTGTAGTCTGCTCAGGATCCATCTGTCATGTGTAGTCTGCTCAGAATCCATATGTCCTGTGTAGTCTGCTCAGAATCCATCTGTCATGTGTAGTCTGCTCAGAATCCATCTGTCCTGTGTAGTCTGCTCAGAATCCATCTGTCCTGTGTAGTCAGCTCAGAATTCATCTGTCCTGTGTAGTCAGCTCAGGATCCATCTGTCCTGTGTAGTCTGCTCAGAATCCATCTGTCCTGTGTAGTCTGCTCAAAATCCATCTGTCCCGTGTAGTCTGCTCAGGATCCATCTGTCCTGTGTAGTCTGCTCAGGATCCATCTGTCCTGTGTAGTCTGCTCAGAATCCATCTGTCCTGTGTAGTCTGCTCAGAATCCATCTGTCATGTGTAGTCTGCTCAGAATCCATCTGTCATGTGTAGTCTGCTCAGAATCCATCTGTCATGTGTAGTCTGCTCAGGATCCATCTGTCCTGTGTAGTCTGCTCAGAATCCATCTGTCATGTGTAGTCTGCTCAGAATCCATCTGTCATGTGTAGTCTGCTCAGAATCCATCTGTCATGTGTAGTCTGCTCAGAATCCATCTGTCCTGTGTAGTCTGCTCAGAATCCATCTGTCCTGTGTAGTCTGCTCAGAATCCATCTGTCCTGTGTAGTCTGCTCAGGATCCATCTGTCCTGTGTAGTCTGCTCAGAATCCATCTGTCCTGTTTAGTCAGCTCAGAATCCATCTGTCCTGTGTAGTCTGCTCAGGATCCAACTGTCTGCTGCTCTCATGGCCTGCAGAGCAGTAAACAACGTGCATATCAAAGAGTAACTCTCCTCTCTCAGTAAAACAAATCTGAGTCCAAGTTAAACCAACAGTGTTGTTTACATTACTCTGAGGGCTTTTATGGGTTCTTCAGTCTGAAAATATTTCCCTTTCATCTTCAATGATCTCTTAAGTTCTGTCTGCATTATGGATTCTCACATGTTAACCATACTCTCATACACCCCTAGATGAAAGAATTAGCATGGAACATCAGTCGTCACCAGAACTAACACTGGTTTGTCCTCTCTGTCATGTTATGCTACCTGCATGCTGAGCACGCACCTGGCGGCACGCACCTGGCGGCACCTGGCGAACCTCTGTTGAGCTTTGACGATGGCAGCAGTGATACGCGGGTTGACTCATAACCCACAGTCCCCTTGGTTATAACCGCGGGGCGGATGGGTTTAGAATCATTACATATTGTGTGGCTGAAGGCCGGGTGGGTGTTGGTGGCAGGTTGAATAACGAGAAACAATTCCTAAAAAAAAAGGTTACATTGTCTATATTCTACATAGAGGTTTTTCTTTCATTATTTTAGTCTATCTGGTATTAGTGCATAAGCCTCAACTTCAGGGCTCAAATAGCCTACACAGCCAATCGACAAATAATGCTTTTGGAAAGTGCAGAAAAAGTCAATCCACGGAGGCATAAAGGGCATTGTCAAAGTTTAATTCAATAAGACAAAAGCTGAGAAAGGAGAGTTGGAAAGAAAAACAAGGGAGGGTGAGAAAAGTCATGTTTGAAAAAGGTTTGGTGAAGTAGTATGTTGTGTGATGATGTGAGGCGCTATAGAAATTAGACAGTCACTCTATGTGACTAGATGGGACTTCAAATAGGCCTATGGCATGTCAAGGGAACTGTAGCCTACGGTTTAGATGGGTTAAATGGAAACTGAAGTCAGAACGACTAACCAGAATGACCTACTGTTTTTGGCCAAAGTCCTCTGATAATACTAGTTCTGTGCGAACCAACATCCCTCGGTTTTGAGAGAAGTGTCTGAGTTTGACAGTGTTGCTCGAGGTTTGAGCAAGAAAACAATAACTGATTTGATAAATTGTACAAAGTAATGTCCATAGCCTATATATGAGGGGTCTACATGTATCAACCTGCATAGTGAATGCTCTTGTTTATACACTATATGTACAAATGTATGTGGACACCCCTTCTAATTACTGGATTTGGCTATTTAAGCCACACCCGTTGCTGACAGGTGTATAGAATCCAGCACACAGCCATGCAATCTCCATAGACAAACATTGGCAGTAGAATGGCCCGTACTGAAGAGCTCAGTGACTTTCAATGTGGCACTGTCATAGGATGCCACCTTTCCAACAAGTCAGTTCATCAAATGTCTGCCCTGCTAAAGCTGCCCTGGACAACTGTAAGTGCTGTTATTGTGAAGTGGAAACGTCTAGGAGCAACAACAGCTCAGCCGTGAAGTGGTGGACCACACAAGCTCACAGAACGGGACCGCCGAGTGCTGAAGCTCGTAGCGCGTAAAAATCGTCTGTCCTCGGTTGCAACACTCACTACCGAGTTCCAAACTGCCACTGGAAGCAGCGTCAGCACAAGAACTGTTCGTCAGGAATTCCATGAAATGGGTTTCCTTGGCCGAGCAGTCGCACACAAGCCTAAGATCACCATGTGCAATGCCAAGCATCAGCTAGAGTGGTGTAAAGATTGCCGCCATTAGACTTTGGAGCATTGAAGATGCGTTCTCTATAGTAATGAATCACGCTTCACCATCTGGCAGCCCGATGGACGAATCTGGGTTTGGCGGATGCCAGGAGAACACTACCTGCGCAAATGCATAGTGCCAACTGTAAAGTTTGGTGGAGGAGGAATAATGCTCTGGGGCTGTTTTTCATGGTTCAGGCTAGGCCCCTTAGTTCCAGTGATGGGAAATCTTAACGCTACAGCATACAATGACAATCTAGACTATTCTATGCTTTCACCTTATTGGCAATAGTTTGGGGAAGGCCCTATCCTGTTTCAGCATGACAATGCTCCCGTGCACAAAGCGAGGTCCATACAGAAATGGTTTGTCGAGATCGGTTTGGAAGAACTTGAATGGCCTGCACAAAGCCCTCACCTCAACCCCATCGAACACCTTTGGGATGAATTGGAACGGCAACTGCGACCCAGGCCTAATCCCCCAACATCAGTGACTGACCTCACTAATGCTCTTGTGGCTGAATGGAAGCAAGTCCCTGCAGCAATGTTCCAACATCTACTGGAAAAGCCTTCTCAGAAGAGTGGAGGCTGTTATAGCAGCAAAGCGGGGACCAACTCCATATTAATGCCCATAATTTTGGAATGAGATGTTTGATGAGCAGTTGTCCACATATTTTTTGGTCATGTAGTGTACGTTTTGTGCAAATTAATTCGCCAAATGCATCCTAAAAAATATTGTGTCTATTTAATGCAAAGCAGCAAACAACTGAGCTAAATATTTAGAACAAGTTTACTTTTTCATCCATAGCCTAAAGAACGTTACACTATTTAGGACTGTTTAGCTCACACCTGAAGGCTTTAAAGGGGGGATTTAGGACTGTTTAGCTCACACCTGAAGGCTTTAAAGGGGGGATTTAGGACTGTTTAGCTCACATCTGAAGGCTTTAAAGGGGGGATTTAGGACTGTTTAGCTCACATCTGAAGGCTTTAAAGGAGGGATTTAAGACTGTTTAGCTCACATCTGAAGGCTTTAAAGGAGGGATTTAGGACTGTTTAGCTCACATCTGAAGGCTTTAAAGGAGGGATTTAGGACTGCAGATTGCTAAAATATCGTAACGATTATGATCCTCAATTCAAATGTTAGGGCGACACTATACCAAAATCAAAAATAGTTTGATATGCTTTAGAAACTTGGGAACCAAGCTGAAGATATCAATGAAGTCTGTTATCGCCTGGACTGACTGCAAAGTTGCTTAGGAGCTAGAAGCAGAGCTTCCATGTCTGTCAGCGCCATCTCAACACATTGTGAAAAGAAATATAACATAAGTAAGGTTCAATGTTTTATGCTCAGCGGGTTTTCCTCTTCTCTTAGGCATTCAACTTTTAGATGACAGAAAGAGAGACATGTTAACAGAATATCCCAAAGCCAATGAGCCTGTAACATAAACCTCTACACTTACTGCAGCACTAGGACTTTGTCCAAAATGGCACCCTATTCCCTATATACTGCAATACATTTGACCAGAGCATAGTGCACTAAATACAGTGGCTTGCGAAAGTATTCCCCCACCTTGGCATTTTTCCTATTTTGTTGTCTTACAACCTGGAATTAAAATAAAACATTTGGGGGGGGTTTGTATCATTTGATTTACACAACATGCCTACCACTTTGAAGATACAAAATATTTTTTATTGTGAAACAAAGAAGAAATAAGACAAAAAAACTGAAAATGTGAGTGTGCATAACTTTTCAGCCCCCCCAAAGACTTTGTAGAGCCACCTTTTGCAGCAATTAGAGCTTTCCCCTTAAGCCACTCAAGTGTTGCTTTAGCTGTATGCTTAGGGTGATTGTCCTGCTGGAAAGTGAACATCTATCCCAGTCTCAAATCTCTGGAAGACTGAAACATGTTTCCCTCAAGAATATCCCTTTATTTAGTTCCATCCATCATTCCTTCAATTCTGATCAGTTACCCAGTCCCTGCCGATGAAAAGCATCGGCAGGGATGGTGTTCTAGGGGTGATGAGATGTGTTGGGTTTGCACCAGACAGCATTTTCCTTGATGGCCAAAAAGCTAAATTTTAGTCTCTGACCAGAGTATCTTCTTCCATATGTTTGGGGAGTCTCCAACATGCCTTTTGCAAACATCAAACGTGTTTGCTTATTTTTTTCTTTGAACAATGGCTTCTTTCTGGCCACTCTGCCGTAAAGCCCAGCTCTGTGGAGTGTACGGCTTAAGTGGTCCTATGGACAGATACTCCAATCTCCGCTGTGGAGCTTTGCAGCTCCTTCAGAGTTATCTTTGGTCTCTTTGTTGCCTCTCTGATTAATGCCCTCCTTGCCTGGTCATTGAGTTTTGGTGGGCGGCCCTCTCTTGGCAGGTTTGTTGTGGTGCCATATTCTTTCCATTTTTTAATAATGGATTTAATGGTGCTCCGTGGGATGTTCAAAGTTTCTGATATTGTTTTATAACCCAACCCTGATCTGTATTTCTGCACAACTTTGTCCCTGACTTGTTTGGAGAGCTCCTTGGTCTTCATGGTGCCTCTTGCTTGGTGGTGCCCCTTGCTAATGTGGTGTTGCAGTCTCTGGGGTCCTTTCAACACGTGTATAAGTACTGAGATCATGTGACACTTAGATTGCAAACAGGTGGACTTTATTTAACTAATTATGTGACTTCTGAAGGTAATTGGTTGCACCAGATCTTATTTAGGGGCTTCATAGCAAAGGGGGTGGATAGACATGCACGCACCACTTTTCTTTTTTGCTGACTTTTTTGAAACAAGTAATTTTTTTCATTTCACTTCACCAATTTGGACTATTTTGTATATGTCCATAACATGAAATCCAAATAAAAAAATCTATTTAAATTAGAGGTTGTAATGCAGCAAAATAGGAAAAACGCCAAAGGGGATGAATACTTTTGCAAGCTACTGGGCGGCAGGTAGCCTAGTGGTTAGAGCGTAGGACTAGTAACTGAAAGGTTGCAAGATTGAATCCCCGAGCTGACAAGGTAAAAATCTGTCGTTCTGCCCTTGAGCAAGGCAGGTAAGCCACTGTTCCTAGGCTGTCACTGAAAATAAGAATTTGTTCTTAAACTAACTTGCCTAGTTAAATAAAGGTAAAATAAGATAAAGCTTTAGGGAATAGTGAGCCATTTGCTATGCATATTTTCTCCTGTCACCAAAACATTATATATCCTTTTCTGTTCTTAATCTTTATCATAAATCTAAATTAATTAATATCCCTCCCCCACCACTAGGGCTCCTGTAAACACAAAATAATCCATATTTACTTGTATTTTTCTCTGCTGTTAATGGCCCGAATCATGTTGTATGTATCTACTACTATATACCTGTAACGGGTGTCCTCCTCCTCTTCAGACGAAGAGGAGGAGTAGGGATTTGAGGACCAAAATGCAGCGTTGGAGTTAAACATAATATTTATTTAACAAAACCGAAAACACGAAGAACACTTGAATAGATACAAAAACAACAAACGAAGTAGACAGACCTGGACTACGAACTTACATACAACGAAGAACGAACGAACGAACAAGTACTGGCTACAAACAAAACGAACTCACGATACAGTCCCGTATGGTGCAACAAACACTGACACAGGAAACAACCACCCACAACAAACAGTGTGAAAACACCTACCTTAATATGACTCTCAATCAGAGGAAATGAAAACCACCTGCCTCTAATTGAGAGCCATATTAGGTCACCCTTAAACAAACATAGAAACAGAAAACAGACTGCCCACCCAAACTCACGTCCTGACCAACTAACACATACAAAAACTAACAGAAACAGGTCAGGAACGTGACAATACCCCCATGTCTCCACGATGGAAAGATAATAAAGATAATAATTTACAAGGACTAAGCCCTAGATTCAATCAGATTGAGCGTTAAAACTCGTTGACAGACATTCTCTTAGCAGATGTTTTGGCGGCGTTGGAGATTTAACAAAGTTATGAGCTGTCCAATTGGTGAACGGCTGCTCCTGTGTGTCACAAAGCACTCCCTACCGCCTTAGTTTAAAACTGTGATATATAAAGTGTAGGCTAATGCATGTTAGTTTGGATGGGGGGGATTTATAGCCTATCAGTCTAATCGAGGTGTTGACAATAGAACATTGTGCATTCAAGTGTTTGATCTTGCAACGCGGCTCTATGGAATTTGTCAGATTATAAGAGGCTACAGTAGGTAAACCGGCTTTACGTTTTAATCCACCATACTGCTGGGAAAAAATTCTAAATACGTTTCATTTTCATGTTCTGGTGCCGTTTGGGCAATTATTGTTTGATTGGGAACTTATTGATTAGGAACTTACTTGTGGAGGAATGTAAATAGTTTTTCTGGGTGATTTGTTTTGTTATATTTGTGCTTACATGACTGTGTTTTTGTATTCTAATATGTTTATATATATATACACATAGTGTCACTCCCTGACTTTAGATATATTTGCTTTCTTTATTATTTGGTTAGGTCAGGGTGTGACAAGGGGTGGGTTGTTTAGTTTTTGTATTGTCTAGGGTTTTTTTGTTATCTATGGGGATTTTCAATTGTCTAGGGGTTGTAGGTTTATGGTGGCCTGAGTGGGTTCCCAATCAGAGACAGCTGTTTATCGTTGTCTCTGATTTGGGAGCCTATTTAGGTTGCCATTTTCCATGTTGGTTTGGTGGGTAGTTGTCCATGTTTAGTTGCCCGTTGATGTCACGTTTCGTTTGTTAGTTTGTTAAGTGTTCTTTGTGGAATTAAAGATGTATTCCAATCGCGCTGCACCTTGGTCCACTCATTTAAACGGCCGTGACACACAGATATACAGTACAAGTCAAAAGTTTGGACACACCTACTCATTCAAGGATTTTTCTTTATTTTTACGATTTTCTACATTGTAGAATAATAGTGAAGAGACAAACTATAAAATAACAGATATGGAATCATGTATTAACCAAAAAAGTGTTAAACAAATCAAAATATATTTTATATTTGAGATTCTTCAAAGTAGCCACAATTTGCCTTGATGACAGCATTGCACACTCTTGGAATTTGCTCAACCAGCTTCATGAAGTAGTCACCTGGAATGCATTTAAGTTAACAGGTGTGCCTTGTTAAAAGTTAATTTGTGGAATTTCTTTCCTTAATGCGTTTGAGCCAATCAGTTTTGTTGTGACAAGGTAGGGGTGGTAAACAGAAGATAGCCCTATTTAGTAAAATATCAAGTCCACATTATGGCAAGAACAACTCAAATAAGCAAAGAGAAACGACAGTCCATCATTACTTTAAGACATGAAGGTCAGCCAATGCGGAACATTTCAAGAACTTTGAAAGTTTCTTCAAGTGCAGTTGCAAAAACCATCAAGTGCTATGATGAAACTGGTTCTCATGAGGACCGCCACAGGAAATGAAGACCCACAGTTACCTCGGCTGCAGAAGATAAGTTCATTAGAGTTACCAGCCTCAGAAATTGCAGCCAAAATCAATTCTTGACAGAGTTCAAGTAACAGACACCTCTTAACATCAACTGTTCAAAGAAGCATGAATCAGGGCTTCATGGTCGAATTTCTGCAAAGAAACCACTACTAAAGGACACCAATAAGATTAAGAGACTTGCTTGGGTCAAGAAACATGGAAATATGTCCTTTGGTCTGATTAGTCCAAGATTTTTGGTTCCAACCACCGTCTCTGTGAGATGCAGAGTAGGTGAACAGATGATCTCCGCATGTGTGGTTCCAAACGTGAAGCATGGAGGAAGAGGTGTGAGGGTGTTGGGGTGCTTTGCTGGTGCTGTACATAGACATGGAATCTCTGGTCACTTTAATAATGGAACACACCTGTACATAGCCCATCTGTAAATAGCCCATCAAACCACCTTATCCCCATATTGTTATTTTATTTTTTATTTTTGGTCCTTTGCACCGCAGTATCTCTACTTGCACATTCATCTTCTGCACATCTATCACTCCAGTGTTTAATTGCTAAATTGTAATTACTTTGCCACTGTGGCCTATTTATTGCCTTACCTCCCTAATCTTACCCTATTTGCACACACTGTATATAGATCTTTTCCGATTGTGTTATTGACTGTACGTTTGTTTATGTGTAACTCTGTGTTGTTGTCTGTGTCGCACTGCTTTGCTTTATCTTGGCCAGGTCGCAGTTGTAAATGAGAACTTGTTCTTAACTGGCCTACATTTAAAACAATTCAATATTTGTAATAATGTTTACATACTGCTTTAATAATTTCCTATATATATATACCGTATTCTATTCAACTGTATTTTAGTCAATGCCTCTCCGACATTGCTCGTCCTAATATTTATATATTTCTCAGTTCCATTCTTCTACTTTTAGATGTGTGTGTATTGTTGTGAGTTGTTTGATACTACTGCACTGTTGGAGCTAGGAACACAAGCATTTCACATATGTTGTTTTTCTATGTTTTGTTCTGTTGGTAGATTTCTATGTGTTGGGCCTAGTATGGTTCTCAATCAGAGGCAGGTGTCAGTCCTTGTCTCTGATTGGGAGCCATATTTAGGTAGCCTGTTTTTCATTGTGTTTTGGTGGGTGATTATTTTCTGTTCTGTGTTTTGTTTCACCGTAGAGGAGAGTTTGTTTGTCGTTTTATTGTTTTTGTTTTGTGTTAATTATTCGTATTAAATGTATATGGACACTTACCACGCTGCGCATTGATCCTCCTCTTCTTCCAACCACGACAAGCGTTACAGCTAGGAACAAAAGCATTTAACATATGCTAAATATGTGTATGCAACAAATAAAACGTGATTTCATTTGATGTCCCTCACTGGGCTATGACTAACAATCATTCATTTAACACAACGTATTATCTTTGAAGTGAGAGCAGTCCAAGCAGACTTTAATAACAATTTAGCAACTGAAACTTATCAACAACAATTTATTCAAAATGTGTATATATTTTTTTTAAATGAACAATTACTCATTCATATGATGTTGCTAACCTAAAAATGATGGGAGGTCATTATAGTAAAATGCAGGAGCAGGGACCATAGTGGGCAGTCATTTGTTTCCAAATTAGGAACGTGTGACTGCGCCAAAATCATTTGACATGAGAGAAAAAAATAAACCAACCATTTATTAGGCGTTAACAGAAGGGGAGTTTTTACCCTCCAAGCCCCATCCACATCCTAGGCCCAGATACAGCTCTTCTACCAGCTCCAGCACAGCCCCTATCCATCCATTATCCATCCAATAACCATCCCCTAACCCCATCTCCTATCCATCCCCTATCATCCTCTACCCACATCCCCTATCCATCCTCTGCCCCATTCCTTACCCCCATCCACTATCCATCCCCTAACCCCATCCCTTATCCATCCCCTATCCATCCCCAATCCATCCCCTAACCCCATCCCCTAACCATCCCCTAACCCCGTCCCCTATCCATCCCCTAACCCCATCCCCTAACCATCCCCTAGCCATCCACTAACCCCATCCCCTAGCCATCCCCTAACCCCATCCTCTAACCATCCCCTAACCCCATCCCCTAACCATTCCATATCATCCCCTAACCCAGTGCCCTATCCATCCTCTAACCATCCCCTATCCATCCCCTAACCATTCCCTTACCCCGTCCCCTATCCATCCCCTAACCATCCCCTAACCCAGTGCCCTATCCATCCTCTAACCATCCCCTATCCATCCCCTAACCATTCCCTTACCCCGTCCCCTATCCATCCCCTAACCCAGTGCCCTATCCATCCTCTAACCATCCCCTATCCATCCCCTAACCCCATTCCCTAACCATCCCCTAACCATTCCATATCATCCCCTAACCCAGTGCCCTATCCATCCTCTAACCATCCCCTATCCATCCCCTAACCATTCCCTTACCCCGTCCCCTATCCATCCCCCAACCATCCCCTAACCCCATCCCCTAACCATCCCCTAACCCCGTCCCCTATCCATCCCCTAACCCCGTCCCCTAACCATCCCCTAACCCCGTCCCCTATCCATCCCCTAACCCCGTCCCCTAACTATCCTCTAGCCATCCACTAACCCCATCCCCTAGCCATCCCCTAACCCCATCCCCTAACCCCATCCTCTAACTATCCCCTAACCCCATCCCCTAACCATTCCATATCATCCCCTAACCATTCCCTTACCCCGTCCCCTATCCATCCCCTAACCATCCCCTAACCCAGTGCCCTATCCATCCTCTAACCATCCCCTATCCATCCCCTAACCATCCCCTAACCATTCCATATCATCCCCTAACCCAGTGCCCTATCCATCCTCTAACCATCCCCTATCCATCCCCTAACCATTCCCTTACCCCGTCCCCTATCCATCCCCTAACCATCCCCTAACCCAGTGCCCTAACCATCCCCTTACCCCGTCCCCTAACCATTCCCTATCATCCCCTAACCCCATCCCCTAACCATCCCCTAACCATCCCCTAACCCCGTCCCCTAACCATCCTCTAGCCATCCACTAACCCCATCCCCTAGCCATCCCCTAACCCCATCCCCTAACCCCATCCTCTAACCATCCCCTAACCCCATCCCCTAACCATTCCATATCATCCCCTAACCCATTGCCCTATCCATCCTCTAACCATCCCCTAACCATTCCCTTACCCCGTCCCCTATCCATCCCCTAACCATCCCCTAACCCAGTGCCCTATCCATCCTCTAACCATCCCCTATCCATCCCCTAACCATTCCCTTACCCCGTCCCCTATCCATCCCCTAACCATCCCCTAACCCAGTGCCCTATCCATCCTCTAACCATCCCCTATCCATCCCCTAACCCCATTCCCTAACCATCCCCTAACCATTCCATATCATCCCCTAACCCAGTGCCCTATCCATCCTCTAACCATCCCCTATCCATCCCCTAACCATTCCCTTACCCCGTCCCCTATCCATCCCCTAACCATCCCCTAACCCAGTGCCCTAACCATCCCCTTACCCCGTCCCCTAACCATTCCCTATCATCCCCTAACCCCATCCCCTAACCATCCCCTAACCCCGTCCCCTAACCATCCCCTAACCATCCCCTAACCCATCCCCTAACCATCCCCTAACCATCCCCTAACCCATCCCCTAACCCATCCCCTAACCCATCCCCTAACCATCCCCTAACCATCCCCTAACCATTCCCTTACCCCGTCCCCTATCCATCCCCTAACCCCGTCCCCTATCCATCCCCTAACCATCCCCTAACCCAGTGCCCTAACCATCCCCTTACCCCGTCCCCTATCCATCCCCTATCCATCCCCTAACCATCCCCTAACCCCGTCCCCTATCCATCCCCTAACCATCCCCTAACCCCGTCCCCTATCCATCCCCTAACCATCCCCTAACCCAGTGCCCTATCCATCCCCTATCCATCCCCGAACCCCATCCCCTAACCTACCCCTAACCCAATCCCACATCTTCATAGACTATGAATATAGAGCATGCTTAGAGGGATGGAGTCATTAGAATGCATGTGGAAGCAGGGACCTTGTCTCGTGGTGACATGTACACAGCTGTTAGCACAGTAGTCTCCCTAGGCAGACTTGTTGCCTCCCACAATGTATCAATGTCGGGTTTAAGAGGCTATTAAGATAGTGGAACAGATAGATGTGGTAGGCAGAATGTAGAATCCTGGAATCTGGAATCTGTCACTGTTCAGAACCCCCTAACAAGACAGCATGGAACTGGAACCCCCCCCCCCGGTAACGAGGGTCAAATGTAATACTGCTATCTGGGAATGTGTTAAATGGTCAAATCTTTCAATTTCATTTATTGATATTTACCAATAATTCTTGAAGAATATCACTTATATATCACTTACAAATGTATCATTAGCTTTGCATTACATTCACTTTAGCATAAGCCAAAATATATTATTTTATTAAATTTAGGAACACTGTGACATTAAAATAGCATTGCACTAAGGGATGTTTCCTAATCGGCTTGCATGCACATGATAAAATGGAGGATGTGTGTAGCCTATGGATGTTATATTGAGGCATGAAGCTAAAGCCTACGGTTGTTGTATTGAGGCATGTGGCCAAAGCCTACGGATGTGGTATTGAGGCATGTGGCCAAAGCCTACGGTTGTTGTATTGAGGCATGTGGCCAAAGCCTACGGATGTGGTATTGAGGCATGTGGCCAAAGCCTACGGATGTGGTATTGAGGCATGTGGCCAAAGCCTACGGATGTGGTATTGAGGCATGTGGCCAAAGCCTACGGATGTGGTATTGAAGCATGTGGCCAAAGCCTACGGATGTGGTATTGAAGCATGTGGCCAAAGCCTACGGATGTGGTATTGAAGCATGTGGCCAAAGCCTACGGATGTGGTATTGAGGCATGTGGCCAAAGCCTACGGATGTTGTATTGAAGCATGTGGCCAAAGCCTACGGATGTGGTATTGAGGCATGTGGCCAAAGCCTACGGATGTTGTATTGAGGCATGTGGCCAAAGCCTACGGATGTGGTATTGAAGCATGTGGCCAAAGCCTACGGATGTTGTATTGAGGCATGTGGCCAAAGCCTACGGATGTTGTATTGAAGCATGTGGCCAAAGCCTACGGATGTTATATTGAGGCATGTGGCCAAAGCCTACGGATGTTATATTGAGGCATGAAGCCAAAGCCTACGGATGTTATATTGAGGCATGTGGCCAAAGCCTACGGATGTTGTATTGAGGCATGTGGCCAAAGCCTACGGATGTGGTATTGAGGCATGTGGCCAAAGCCTACGGATGTTGTATTGAGGCATGTGGCCAAAGACTGAGCACCTCAGTATAATCACATTAGTCCGTCTGTAGCCTGATCAAAGCATGAGAAATCCTACTCAAATAGTCCTTGTAAGTAATGCATGATTCTGATTAACAAATCACATTAAGATTAGGAAATATAATATGCATCTTAGCTACTGTGCTTTAGGATATGGATAACCTTTATAACCTTTATGTAATGTTATATGACTGATTTGTTATGTTCCCCAGCAAGAAAACCACAAATTGTCTCTCAAACAGAAAAGGGGAACTAACAAAGCGTCACTGACAATAACCTAAAGGAAACATGTGGGGTTCTAGGAGGGGTTCTGAACGACACTCATCGGGGGTGTCCACTGAAAGTTGACTAGAAACGACAACTGGGACATAAAATGCACCCACCAGGAGCCCCACTACATTTACCCAAGAATAGGCAAACAAAATAAAAACTCACACCAAACTTAAAGACAGGAAGCAAACCAAACTTAAAGACAGGAAGCAAACCAAACTTAAAGACAGGAAGCAAACCAAACTTAAAGACAGGAAGCAAACCAAACTTAAAGACAGGAAGCAAACCAAACTAAAAGACAGGAAGCAAACCAAACTTAAAGACAGGAAGCAAACCAAACTAAAAGACAGGAAGCAAACCAAAATGGTGGAGCAAAAAAGAAAACAGGTAAGATCAGACAACAACAAAACATTAACTAGGGAGAGCCAACTAAAAGTGTTAACTCTCTCTCAAGACAACTGGAGCACTGGGCCAGCACAGTTGAAACCCCTTCCCACTAACAAGATGACAAACCAGCACAGGTGTAACGCATACTGACTAACGAGGTGAAAGTGCTAAAAGTCCAACGTGACAACATAAATGGAACAACCAGAACCTGTAACACATTCAATGGGGCATCTGTAGGTTCTGCCTCTCCTAAAATACACCTAAAGTACATAACTTTTTTTTTTTGATGACTCAGTTTTCACTTCCTTTTTAGCATACTGTATACAACTCTATAGATGCTGTTCTCAAATGATGCTGTCTCTGAGGTGTTAAATACAGATAACACTGTGGTATGGTTTCATTTATCTACAATGTATTGAATACGGGGGCCTATTGAACAATACATTAAATATACATTACAAATATGTAAATACATTTCTGATTTATTAACCTAATAGTATGCTATGGTACAGGTCCACTGCCTAAATAATGTACAGTAGCATGCTTGGTGGGGTGGCAGGTAGCCTAGTGGTTAGAGTGTTGGACTAGTAACCGAAAGGTTGCAAGATCGAATCCCCGAGCTGACAAGGTAAAAATCTGTTGTTCTGCCCCTGATCAAGGCAGTTAACCCACTGTTCCTAGGCCGTCATTGAAAACAAGAATTTGTTCTTAACTGACTTGCCTAGTTAAATGAAAGGTAAAATAAAATTGACCCTGCTTGGTTGTGATGGGAGCAAAGGCCCATGCATTGAAATGCATGGCTGTGGTGTGCTGGTTATTCTATTTGTTTCCAGGGAGTTGGCCTGTCACCTGTCAGGGTCCCAGTATCATGTCACCTTCATCCTGCTGGAAGAGACGTGGTGTTACGTTATGTATCAGTACTTCCTTTCACTTATCCCCGTGAGCAAAAACACAGCAATAATAATGACATCCTGTTACTACAACATCTTGACGACGCCAACCCACAGGTTGTTACAGGAGTAAAGGCTGTGTCCGAGCAATTATATTTGTTTCCAAGGGGTCGGCTTGTCACCTGTCTACTGGCAGTGTACTAGTATCCGACCACCTTTATCCATTGTGGTCCTCTGTAGCTCAGTTGGGAAAGCATGGCGTTTGCAACGCCAAAATAGTTGGTTTGATTCCCGGGACCATCCACCCATACATGAAAAGGTATGCATGCATGACTGTAATTCGCGTCGGATAAAAATTTCCTGATAAATGGCATATTTTTTTTGGTCACAACCTGGCTCTTAGATGGTGACAAGCAAGGGAGTCCACACGTCCGAGTAACACAAATATTTATTAAATATCTAACAAAGTATTAAAACTACAAAGGAAGACTAACCTGTGAAGTGTGCAAGTAGGTATGTGAGGGGAGGAATGGAGTTGCTTCCTTTCCTCTTGACCATAGCCACTGCCCTAGCCTGTCCACATTCATCATTTCAACAGTCCACATTCAAAGTTTCCAAATGGCCAAAACATTCAATGAGATCCAGAGATATGGTGCAACAAAAAGGTTCATTGTTCTTATATCTAACAAAAAAAGATGATTATCCAATCAACTTAAAGCATAGATTACTTGACGTGAAAAATACATAATATGACTTGCTTGTATATCTGTCTGGTCAAAAAACTATACTGCTCCCGCATCTAGCTAGGACTCCTCCCCCCGAAGGCCCAACTTCCTGCCTTTATCCTAACACACTTACCACAGTACATTGAATGGACAAGAGGGGGGCCAAAACTAAGTTACACTAATAACAAAGGAATATATATCAATCAGGTCAATATAAATCATAAAGGTACGTACCTAATATTTCATAATATACATTCATATTTAATATATTTACGCAAACATACATGGAGTTCTGTATGCTCTGTCTTTTATACAAATATGTCAAAATCGGCACTAACAGTGTGGATGAAGGTAAGAAGTCTGTAAGTTTTGAAGGGTGCACCTAATCAAAAAAACAACCAGATCACAAAACAAAATGGTGCTGAGAGAGCCCGAGAGAGAGAGCGAGAGAGCGAGACAAAGAGACAGAGAGACAGACAGACAGACAGACTACCCAATCGGCCCCTGCCTGTCCCCATGCTGCAAATAAAAGCACAAACACAGAAAAGGAGATGAGGGGGGCGTTATATTGTTATCATTATCCTCCTCCTTCTTCTGGAGAAAGCTGGAACTGAGTTCTGCTGCTGAGGAGAACTGTAGTGTTAAATTATACATCAGCAGTAGATAGCATCATTATCATCGGACATCTACTGCATTGTAGATAAGTCACCATGGAGCAGTAGATAAGTCACCATGGAGCAGTAGATAACAGTCACCATGGAGCAGTAGATAACAGTCACCATGGAGCAGTAGATAACAGTCACCATTGAGCAGTAGATAACAGTCACCATTGAGCAGTAGATAACAGTCACCATAGAGCAGTAGATAACAGTCACCATTGAGCAGTAGATAACAGTCACCATAGAGCAGTAGATAAGTCACCATAGAGCAGTAGATAACAGTCACCATGGAGCAGTAGATACCGGTCACCATAGAGCAGTAGATAACAGTCACCGTAGATAACAGTCACCATAGAGCAGTAGATAACAGTCACCATAGAGCAGTAGATAACAGTCACCATAGAGCAGTAGATAAGTCACCACTGAGCAGTAGATAATAGTCACCACTGAGCAGTAGATAACAGTCACCACAGAGCAGTAGATAACAGTCACCATAGAGCAGTAGATAACAGTCACAACAGAGCAGTAGATAACAGTCACCATTGAGCAGTAGATAACAGTCACCATAGAGCAGTAGATACCAGTCACCATAGAGCAGTAGATAACAGTCACCATAGAGCAGTAGATACCAGTCACCATAGAGCAGTAGATACCAGTCACCATAGAGCAGTAGATACCAGTCACCATAGAGCAGTAGATACCAGTCACCATAGAGCAGTAGATAACAGTCACCATAGAGCAGTAGATAAGTCACCATAGAGCAGTAGATAACAGTCACCATAGAGCAGTAGATACCAGTCACCATAGAGCAGTAGATAACAGTCACCATTGAGCAGTAGATAACAGTCACCATAGAGCAGTAGATACCAGTCACCATAGAGCAGTAGATAACAGTCACCATAGAGCAGTAGATAACAGTCACCATAGAGCAGTAGATAAGTCACCATGGAGCAGTAGATAACAGTCACCATGGAGCAGTAGATAACAGTCACCATGGAGCAGTAGATAACAGTCACCATTGAGCAGTAGATAACAGTCACCATAGAGCAGTAGATAAGTCACCATAGAGCAGTAGATACCAGTCACCATAGAGCAGTAGATAACAGTCACCACAGAGCAGTAGATAACAGTCACCATAGAGCAGTAGATAAGTCACCATAGAGCAGTAGATAACAGTCACCATAGAGCAGTAGATAACAGTCACCATTGAGCAGTAGATAACAGTCACCATAGAGCAGTAGATAACAGTCACCATAGAGCAGTAGATAACAGTCACCATAGAGCAGTAGATAACAGTCACCACAGAGCAGTAGATAACAGTCACCATAGAGCAGTAGATAAGTCACCATAGAGCAGTAGATAACAGTCACCACAGAGCAGTAGATAACAGTCACCATAGAGCAGTAGATAACAGTCACAACAGAGCAGTAGATAACAGTCACCATTGAGCAGTAGATAACAGTCACCATAGAGCAGTAGATACCAGTCACCATAGAGCAGTAGATAACAGTCACCATAGAGCAGTAGATACCAGTCACCATAGAGCAGTAGATACCAGTCACCATAGAGCAGTAGATACCAGTCACCATAGAGCAGTAGATACCAGTCACCATAGAGCAGTAGATACCAGTCACCATAGAGCAGTAGATAAGTCACCATAGAGCAGTAGATAACAGTCACCATGGAGCAGTAGATAACAGTCACCATGGAGCAGTAGATAACAGTCACCATTGAGCAGTAGATAACAGTCACCATTGAGCAGTAGATAACAGTCACCATAGAGCAGTAGATAAGTCACCATAGAGCAGTAGATACCAGTCACCATAGAGCAGTAGATAACAGTCACCATAGAGCAGTAGATAAGTCACCATGGAGCAGTAGATAACAGTCACCATGGAGCAGTAGATAACAGTCACCATGGAGCAGTAGATAACAGTCACCATTGAGCAGTAGATAACAGTCACCATAGAGCAGTAGATAACAGTCACCATAGAGCAGTAGATACCAGTCACCATAGAGCAGTAGATAACAGTCACCACAGAGCAGTAGATAACAGTCACCATAGAGCAGTAGATAAGTCACCATAGAGCAGTAGATAACAGTCACCATAGAGCAGTAGATAACAGTCACCATTGAGCAGTAGATAACAGTCACCATAGAGCAGTAGATAACAGTCACCATAGAGCAGTAGATAACAGTCACCATAGAGCAGTAGATAACAGTCACCACAGAGCAGTAGATAACAGTCACCATAGAGCAGTAGATAAGTCACCATAGAGCAGTAGATAACAGTCACCATAGAGCAGTAGATAACAGTCACCATAGAGCAGTAGATAACAGTCACCATAGAGCAGTAGATAACAGTCACCATAGAGCAGTAGATAACAGTCACCATAGAGCAGTAGATAACAGTCACCACAGAGCAGTAGATAACAGTCACCATAGAGCAGTAGATAAGTCACCATAGAGCAGTAGATAACAGTCACCATAGAGCAGTAGATAACAGTCACCATAGAGCAGTAGATACCAGTCACCATAGAGCAGTAGATAACAGTCACCACAGAGCAGTAGATAACAGTCACCATAGAGCAGTAGATAAGTCACCATAGAGCAGTAGATAACAGTCACCATAGAGCAGTAGATAACAGTCACCATAGAGCAGTAGATAAGTCACCATAGAGCAGTAGATAAGTCACCATAGAGCAGTAGATAACAGTCACCATAGAGCAGTAGATAACAGTCACCATGGAGCAGTAGATACCGGTCACCATAGAGCAGTAGATAACAGTCACCGTAGATAACAGTCACCATAGAGCAGTAGATAACAGTCACCATAGAGCAGTAGATAACAGTCACCATAGAGCAGTAGATAACAGTCACCATAGAGCAGTAGATAACAGTCACCATAGAGCAGTAGATACCAGTCACCATAGAGCAGTAGATAACAGTCACCATAGAGCAGTAGATACCAGTCACCATAGAGCAGTAGATACCAGTCACCATAGAGCAGTAGATACCAGTCACCATAGAGCAGTAGATACCAGTCACCATAGAGCAGTAGATAACAGTCACCATAGAGCAGTAGATAACAGTCACCATAGAGCAGTAGATAACAGTCACCATAGAGCAGTAGATAAGTCACCATAGAGCAGTAGATAAGTCACCATAGAGCAGTAGATAACAGTCACCATAGAGCAGTAGATAAGTCACCATAGAGCAGTAGATAACAGTCACCATAGAGCAGTAGATAAGTCACCATAGAGCAGTAGATAAGTCACCATAGAGCAGTAGATAACAGTCACCATAGAGCAGTAGATAACAGTCACCATAGAGCAGTAGATAAGTCACCATAGAGCAGTAGATACCAGTCACCATAGAGCAGTAGATACCAGTCACCATAGAGCAGTAGATAACAGTCACCATAGAGCAGTAGATAACAGTCACCATAGAGCAGTAGATACCAGTCACCATAGAGCAGTAGATACCAGTCACCATAGAGCAGTAGATAATAGTCACCATAGAGCAAATCGCGAATAAATATTATGCAGGTTGGGGGTGAGTTCCTAAAAGGACAATGAATTGTGTTCATACTTTGATAACTCGCTACCAGGCTGCTGTGTGTATCAAACTCAGAGTTCCAGAGGTAGAGATTATGTTGAATTGAAGACACGTGTAACCACGTTAATTCTTAGCCTTTTGTTGATAGCTCATTTACTCTGAATAGTCTGTAATGTATCATGTATCTCATGTACACCGTAATTGTTTGTGTTCATTCTTTTGTGACTAGTACATTCTTATTAGTTGAATTGAGTAAATTCATTTCTCGTTTTACAGAGTAATACTTTTTTTTGACTATACTCTTATACTTTAGTAAGTCTATAAGTAGTTGTTGTTTACACTTTATGTTGTCGTTTACACTATGTTGTTGTTTACACTATATGTTGTTGTTTACACTATATGTTGTCGTTTACACTATATGTTGTCGTTTACACTATATGTTGTCGTTTACACTATATGTTGTTGTTTACACTACATGTTGTTGTTTACACTACATGTTGTTGTTTACACTACATGTTGTTGTTTACACTACATGTTGTTGTTTACACTATATGTTGTTGTTTACACTATGTGTTGTTGTTTACACTATATGTTGTTGTTTACACTATATGCTAGGACGTTGGGAGTGCCAGGATTAGGTATTTGTATCTAGTCTGTTAACAATTGTATCATGGTGCAAGACAGACACGTGTCTGTTATAGTCATACTGAGAAGTGATGTGAGGCTCGCTACCTTGACTAGGTTAGATCCAGAGACGTACAGGACCTGCTGCGTTGATTCACATTATATTGGAGTCAGATTGATACACGTTGTTGATTATTTCTATATTCAACATATTTTCTCCATAAAATGGTTGGATCATTTCCACACCGCTATAAATGGTGACTCCTTCCTCTGTTGACGATTTTTTTCCATCCTCTACAATATCTCATCTGATAATCCGAACTAAAGTAAACCTGTCTTCGAGTAGACACATTTCTTATCCATCTACTTTTTTTGATTTCAAAAACAAAAAGCTGTGCTATAAGGGACTTAAAATTAAAATAAAAAGGTGCCAACAAAAACGGAGTATCATTAATATGATTTAAATTGGCAGAGCTGAACCAAAGCAGCTGATAAAAATACTAAAATGCTTTCCAAATGGCACCCTATTCCCTAATAAGGGCCCTGGTCAAAAATAGTGCACTAAATAATGAATAGGGTGCCATTTGGAACAGGATTGTGACCTGAAGCAGAGGATCCTTAGAAGATCTTTATCTCATCAACTCTAATGTGAACTTTTTAATTGGAATTGATTCCTCCGGTGATTCTATCAGGTCATAATATATGTGATTATGTGATAGATACATTTGAGTAAAAACATTTTTTTATCCGCAAGTAATGGTAATAAAATTGAATTTGTAGCTGTTGATGTGAGGTTGAACAACTAACTGTATCAACGGGAATACTCAGTACTGTTTATAAGGTTGACAATCCGGAAGGTCAGTTTGATCCGTTGTAATGTCTTATTAAGCAGTTGGCACCAGATTTGTCAGAGTATGGATGGAGAGGTGGATGGGGAGAATGGGATTGACATGTATCAACAACAAAAAACAACTAGCACTCAGAAACTCCATACCCCAAGTTTAAGTCACTTTATACTGTGGTTTGTGTTGGACCACAAACCACAGTATTTCCCGAAAAGTCCCCATTGTGTCTTCAGAAAGGGTTCACATATTGTTGTGTTACAACCTACATTCTAAATGGATTAAATATATGTAGTTTTTTTTTGTCTCACCCATTTACAAACATTACCTCATAATGACAAAGTGAAAACATGTTTTCAAAAATGTTTGCAAATTTATTGAAAATGAAATACAGAAATATCTCATTTACATTAGTATTCACACCCTGAGTCAATACATGATAGAAGTAGTGTCTGGGTGTATTGATACACCGTCCAAAGTGTAATTGATGACTTCACCATGCTAAAATGGTTATTCAATGTCTGATATTCAAAAGTATATATTTTATAAAATACATTTTTAAGCTTCCCTTCTTTACGAGGCATTTAAAAGCCTCCCAGGTCTTTGTGGTTGAATCTGTGTTTAAAATTCACTGCTTGACTGAGGGACCTTACGGATAATTGCATGTGAAGGAGTACATCTTAAACACCATTATTGCACACAGAGTGAGTCCACGCAACTTATTATGGGATTTGTTAAGCACATTTTTAACCCTGAACTTACTTAGTTAAATACTTATTGACTCAAGACATTTCAGATTTTCATTTTGTATTAATTTGTTTTAAAAAAAATCCCAAAACATAATTACACTTTGATATTATAGGGTATTTTGTGTAGGCAAAATGGAAATGTAATCCATTTTAAATTCAGGCTGTAACACAACAAAAGGTGGAAAAGTCAAAGGGTTTGAATACTTTCTGAAGGCTGAAATAGGGCTCACTTCTCTCCAATCTTTGGATAACATGGTGTTGCTGAACGATACTGTTTCAACCTATTATTGGATTTCCACTCCAGTCTCAAACGCTTGCTGGGGACTTTCTGTGAGACGATTTCAGAGCTTAGCTGCCTGTAGGTCAATTAGGTTTTGGTGGGATTGATACAACAAATCAATTTAGCTGGGCACCATGATGGGTGATGGCAATGAAAGTGACGGATTATTTAGAGAGACACACACACACACACACACACACACACTGGTCTGCAATGACAGACACAGTTCACAATGGTTCCTGACTTTATTCTTAGATTTATGTTGACAATCTGCCAACATATTCTTTCCCTAACATATTGAAGCGTTCTACCCTCTCTGTAAAGCAGTGAATGGTTCTTGTCTGAATCTGACTTCCTTAATGTCAGATACGTAATCATTAATCGTCAATATACATTATCTCTCTATTGAGCTGACCATAGGGTACACTACAGTTAAATCACTTTGGTACAAAAAAAGCCTGATGGAAGAATTCAATCAAATCAGTCTGCAGAAGAATCAACGTACCTTGCACTTTTCCAGTGCATTATTCCAGTGCATTATTCTTGTGCGTTATTCCTGTGCATTATTCCTGTGCATTATTCCTGTTCATTATTCCTGTTCATTATTCCAGTGCATTATTCCTGTTCATTATTCCAGTGCATTATTCCAGTGCATTATTCCAGTGCATGATTCCTGTTCATTATTCCTGTGCATTATTCCTGTGCATTATTCCTGTGCATTATTCCTGTGCATTATTCCTGTTCATTATTCCTGTTCATTATTCCTGTTCATTATTCCTGTTCATTATTCCAGTGCATTATTCCTGTTCATTATTCCTGTGCATTATTCGTGTTAAATACAGATCTGTGTTTTACTTTGTGTATTACTTTGACAGGCATCATATTCACCAGTAATTCAGAATAATTTTCAAGAAGAAAAAAAAAAATCTAAATTTGGGTTGTTTTCCTGTTTTCTGTTGCTTAATTTACTGTTACTTGACTCAGTTGAATGCGTATTGGTAAATAAACAGCGAAGTATCAGCTTTGGAAAGCGGAGGGGTTGACTCAAGTCAGTGGAATTGGTAAACAACTCCAGGGTTGAAATGATTCTGAAACCTGCCATGTGTATCATTTGAAATTAAAAGCAATTAATTTCTGTGTTTACTTTAGGGAGATTAATGTGTGCATGCAGAAACATAACCCGATGATTAATATCCTTAAGAGTCTATTGACGCACGCGTGTCAATCTAAGTAGCACTCACGTCGGTAGCCATGAAGTGCTTTGAAAGGCTGGTCATGGCTCATATCAACAGCATCCTCCCAGAAACCCTAGGCCCACTCCAATTCGCATACCGCCCCAACAGATCCACAGATGACGCAATCTCAATCGCACTCCACACTGCCCTTTCCCACCTGGATAAGAGAAACACCTACGTGAGAATGCTGTTCATTGACTACAGCTTAGCATTCAACACCGTAGTGTCCACAAAGCTCATCACTAAACACCTCCCTCTGCAACTTTGGTATGGGCTTGAGGGGGGATATACACGGCCGTGACTCTAACCGAAGAAAATTGTCTTGGGAGATAATACAGTCGGCATTTGATTGTGAGGTATTCTAGGTCGGGCGAACAAAAGGACTTGAGTTCCTGTATGTTATCACAGTTACACAATGAGTCGTTAATCATTAAACATACACGCCAGTCCTTCTTCTTCTCTGAGAAATATTTATTCCTGTCTGCGCAATAAACTGAGAACCAACTGGTTGGATCGACTCAGACAGTATATCCCGAGAGAGCCATGTTTCCGTGAAACAGAGTATGTTACAATCCCTTATGTCTCTCTGGACAGAAACCCTTGCCCTGAGCTCGTCAACTTTATTATCCAGAGACTGAACCTTAGCGAGTAATATACTCTGAAGCGGTGGGTGGTGGGCGCGCCTCCTGAGTTGGACTAGAAGTACCGAGTACCTCTCCTCCGCCGGTGTTGTTTTGGGTCGGCCTCTGGAATCAGTTCCATTGCCCTGTGGGGTGCGAACAAAGGGTACACCTCGGGAAAGTCGTATTCCTGGTCGTCATGCTGGTAGTGCTGGTGAGTTACCGCCACTCTGATATCCAATAGTTCTTCCCGGCTGTATGTAATAACACCCCAAAAAAATCTGGGCAAACAATGTAAGAAATAAGAGCTAGAAGCAGCCCTCTCTGTCGGCGCCATTTTTGTCTCGTAACTAACCATTTGTAACTGACCATACGTAATTAACCAGGCGTAACTAACCATACATACTATAACTACTAGATATTGAATGATGCTGTACCTCTCTTGTACTTAGTGTAACAGTTTACCTTCTGTCCCTATCCTCGCCCCTACCTGGGCTCGAACCAGGGACCCTCTGCACACATCGACGACAGCCACCCTCGAAGCATCGTTACCCATCGCTCCACAAAAGCCGCGGCCCTTGCAGAGCAAGGGGAACAACTACTTCAAGGTCTCAGAGCGAGTGACGTCACCAATTGAAAGGCTATTAGCGCGCACCACCGCTAACTAGCTAGCCATTTCACATCGGTTACATTCGCATGATATAACAATCATTTTCCGGGGAGCAGCAATATAAATGATGTTGGATTGAAAGAGGATCCTAATGGAAGATGTTAAAAACAGGAAGCAAATCAAACGAGTGATCATCTACAAACTAGGTCCTCACAACATTAGAGATCTCGAAAGACAACACTAGAGCCAGATGAGGCACGGTTCAGCACTCATCAGCTAATAATAACTAACATCTGATTAAACAAGGATCATTTCAAACCCACCATAGCAATGTTTACGCGATGCTTTTAAATACAATATTCATCCCGGGCCCACACACTTATAATTCTGAAATGCTAAAGCATACCTGTGAGGGGGGTCACCCTGATAGTACCGTGACCAGTCTATGAGTTCAATATTGCAATGTGGGTTTGTTTGAAATGACTGTGTTGTAGACTGTTTCTATGTCTGACAGCATTAGGACGGTGCCCCACAAGTCTGTATTTTTTGGGGGGGGGAAGATAAACACATGACTCTGTCAGCTAGTCGGTTTAATTGAATGGGTTGTCTATCTGGGAGGTTAAACTAGTCAATTAGTTCCCTTGTACCAGGCAACAACAAAATCACAACCTAGAATTATATGTCAAGAAGTGTTCAATGTTCAATTATATATTGAAAAGTGAAAGACTAAAGTTACATACATGGGATGCTTTAGTGAATTTCAGAATGTCTGGAATAGAAAAGGCAGAAATAAAACAATTCAATAAGCATTCGCAGCCAGTCATCCAAAACATAGTCCAATGCAGTCGTTAAATTCCTATAGAAGGTGGCAAAGGCTGAGGATGTGTGTTCAACAGGCAGACAAGTTTCAAACCATTTACATGCATTCAAATCATTTTTATGAAGCACACTTTCTGTATGTATGTTGGGACTGAGCTGCTTCAGGAGGACTTCAACTGAATAGCTAACAGGTAAATGATCACGGAAAAGGCAAGGTAGCATTTGAAGGACATGTTCTTTCCACTGTGAATACTGAGGAGACACTGTGCATATGACATTTGAAATGTCTCTATTCCTTTAAAGGTTTTGTGAGTGTAATGTTTACTGTGCATTTTTGGTAGATTATTTAAACTTTGGTTTATTATCTATTTCATTTGCTTTGACAATGTAAACATATGTTTCCCATGCCAATGAAGGCCTTTGAATTGAATTTAGAGAGCGATAGTGACAGAGAGCAAGAGAAAGAGAGAGAGAGAAGTGGAACATACGCTCCACCTGCTGGTGTTAAATGGTACATCTGTAATTTACAGTATCTGTCAATATTGCTTTACATTTTCACCTTTATTTAACCAGGTAGGCCAGTTGAGAAGTTCTAATTTACATAATATACTGTTTACAGTATGAGAATCAAGGAAATCAACAATACATTTCATTAGTATTACTGCTTTTTTGTTTTGGGATCCATTCCTACAAGCAAATGAATATCAGTGGAAGTGAGGAATATAGATATTGAACGTGAATCGACACAAACATCCTAATTTTGCAAATCCAGCAGAGCCTTCATACCACCTGACTAGGCTCTGGAGAGAACCGCTTCTAGAGTTGTCCACAACCAGGTTTTCTATCAAACTGTGTTCCCTCTCAAACTGTGTTCCCTCTCAAACTGTGTTCCCTCTCAAACTGTGTTCCCTCACAAACTGTGTTCCCTCACAAACTGTGTTCCCTCTCAAACCGTGTTCCCTCTCAAACTGTGTTCCCTCTAAAAACTGTGTTCCCTCTAAAAACTGTGTTCCCTCTCAAACTGTGTTCCCTCACAAACTGTGTTCCCTCTCAAACTGTGTTCCCTCTCAAACTGTGTTCCCTCTCAAACTGTGTTCCCTCTCAAACTGTGTTCCCTCTCAAACTGTGTTCCCTCTAAAAACTGTGTTCCCTCTAAAAACTGTGTTCCCTCTAAAAACTGTGTTCCCTCTCAAACTGTGTTCCCTCTCAAACTGTGTTCCCTCTCAAACTGTGTTCCCTCTCAAACTGTTTTCTGTCAGTAATATTAATACCAACACTAAAAAGAAAACTATTGGATATATTATATATTATATTATTTGTTATATTAAATATAATTATATATTATTTCCCAAATTAAAAGTTGGGTTTACGGGAATGCAGTAGACTGTATCAATATGGCGTCATTTTCGGGAACCACACCACATTCAAACAAATACATTCTGCAGTGTGTGTGTGTGTGTGTGTGTGTGTGTGTATGCATATAAACATGCACATCAAAGGTATGATGCCCTGCTTTGTGTTACTGTCACCCCCACCAGTAGAATGTTGTGTTACTGTCACCCCCACCAGTAGAATGTTGTGTTACTGTCACCCCCACCAGTAGAATGTTGTGTTACTGTCACCACCATCAGTAGAATGTTGTGTTAGTGTCACCCCCACCAGTAGAATGTTGTGTTACTGTCACCCCAACCAGTAGAATGTTGTGTTACTGTCACCCCCACCAGTAGAATGTTGTGTTAGTGTCACCCCCACCAGTAGAATGTTGTGTTACTGTCACCCCCACCAGTAGAATGTTGTGTTAGTGTCACCCCCACCAGTAGAATGTTGTGTTACTGTCACCCCCACCAGTAGAATGTTGTGTTAGTGTCACCACCATCAGTAGAACGTTGTGTTACTGTCACCACCATCAGTAGAATGTTGTGTTAGTGTCACCCCCACCAGTAGAATGTTGTGTTAGTGTCACCCCCACCAGTAGAATGTTGTGTTAGTGTCACCCCCACCAGTAGAATGTTGTGTTAGTGTCACCCCCACCAGTAGAATGTTGTGTTAGTGTCACCCCAACCAGTAGAATGTTGTGTTAGTATCACCCCCACCAGTAGAATGTTGTGTTAGTGTCACCCCAACCAGTAGAATGTTGTGTTACTGTCACCCCCATCAGTAGAACGTTGTGTTAGTGTCACCCCCACCAGTAGAACGTTGTGTTAGTGTCACCACCATCAGTAGAACGTTGTGTTACTGTCACCACCACCAGTAGAATGTTGTGTTAGTGTCACCACCATCAGTAGAACGTTGTGTTACTGTCACCCCCACCAGTAGAATGTTGTGTTACTGTCACCCCCACCAGTAGAATGTTGTGTTAGTGTCACCACCATCAGTAGAACGTTGTGTTACTGTCACCCCCACCAGTAGAATGTTGTGTTACTGTCACCCCCACCAGTAGAATGTTGTGTTACTGTCACCACCATCAGTAGAACGTTGTGTTACTGTCACCCCAACCAGTAGAATGTTGTGTTACTGTCACCCCCACCAGTAGAATGTTGTGTTACTGTCACCACCATCAGTAGAACGTTGTGTTACTGTCACCCCCACCAGTAGAATGTTGTGTTACTGTCACCACCATAAGTAGAATGTTGTGTTAGTGTCACCCCCACCAGTAGAATGTTGTGTTACTGTCACCCCAACCAGTAGAATGTTGTGTTACTGTCACCACCATCAGTAGAATGTTGTGTTACTGTCACCACCATCAGTAGAATGTTGTGTTACTGTCACCACCACCAGTAGAATGTTGTGTTACTGTCACCACCATCAGTAGAACGTTGTGTTACTGTCACCACCACCAGTAGAATGTTGTGTTACTGTCACCACCATCAGTAGAACGTTGTGTTACTGTCACCAACACCAGTAGAATGTTGTGTTACTGTCACCACCATCAGTAGAACGTTGTGTTACTGTCACCCCCACCAGTAGAATGTTGTGTTACTGTCACCCCCACCAGTAGAACGTTGTGTTAGTGTCACCACCATCAGTAGAACGTTGTGTTACTGTCACCCCCACCAGTAGAATGTTGTGTTACTGTCACCCCCACCAGTAGAATGTTGTGTTACTGTCACCCCAACCAGTAGAATGTTGTGTTACTGTCACCACCATCAGTAGAACGTTGTGTTACTGTCACCCCCACCAGTAGAATGTTGTGTTAGTGTCACCCCCACCAGTAGAATGTTGTGTTACTGTCACCACCATAAGTAGAATGTTGTGTTAGTGTCACCCCCACCAGTAGAATGTTGTGTTACTGTCACCCCAACCAGTAGAATGTTGTGTTACTGTCACCACCATCAGTAGAACGTTGTGTTACTGTCACCCCCACCAGTAGAATGTTGTGTTACTGTCACCACCATCAGTAGAATGTTGTGTTACTGTCACCACCATCAGTAGAACGTTGTGTTAGTGTCACCACCATCAGTAGAACGTTGTGTTACTGTCACCCCAACCAGTAGAATGTTGTGTTAGTGTCACCCCAACCAGTAGAATGTTGTGTTACTGTCACCACCATCAGTAGAATGTTGTGTTAGTGTCACCACCATCAGTAGAACGTTGTGTTACTGTCACCACCATCAGTAGAACGTTGTGTTACTGTCACCACCACCAGTAGAACGTTGTGTTACTGTCACCACCATCAGTAGAATGTTGTGTTACTGTCACCCCCACCAGTAGAATGTTGTGTTACTGTCACCCCAACCATTAGAACGTTGTGTTACTGTCACCCCCACCAGTAGAATGTTGTGTTACTGTCACCCCCACCAGTAGAATGTTGTGTTACTGTCACCCCAACCAGTAGAATGTTGTGTTACTGTCACCCCAACCAGTAGAATGTTGTGTTACTGTCACCACCATCAGTAGAATGTTGTGTTACTGTCACCCCAACCAGTAGAATGTTGTGTTACTGTCACCCCAACCAGTAGAATGTTGTGTTACTGTCACCCCCACCAGTAGAATGTTGTGTTAGTGTCACCACCACCAGTAGAATGTTGTGTTAGTGTCACCCCCACCAGTAGAATGTTGTGTTACTGTCACCCCAACCAGTAGAATGTTGTGTTACTGTCACCCCCACCAGTAGAATGTTGTGTTACTGTCACCCCAACCAGTAGAATGTTGTGTTACTGTCACCCCCACCAGTAGAATGTTGTGTTACTGTCACCCCAACCAGTAGAATGTTGTGTTACTGTCACCCCCACCAGTAGAATGTTGTGTTACTGTCACCCCAACCAGTAGAATGTTGTGTTACTGTCACCCCCACCAGTAGAATGTTGTGTTACTGTCACCACCATAAGTAGAATGTTGTGTTAGTGTCACCCCCACCAGTAGAATGTTGTGTTACTGTCACCACCATCAGTAGAATGTTGTGTTACTGTCACCCCCACCAGTAGAATGTTGTGTTACTGTCACCCCAACCAGTAGAATGTTGTGTTACTGTCACCCCCACCAGTAGAATGTTGTGTTACTGTCACCCCAACCAGTAGAATGTTGTGTTACTGTCACCCCCACCAGTAGAATGTTGTGTTACTGTCACCACCACCAGTAGAATGTTGTGTTACTGTCACCCCCACCAGTAGAATGTTGTGTTACTGTCACCCCAACCAGTAGAATGTTGTGTTACTGTCACCCCAACCAGTAGAATGTTGTGTTACTGTCACCCCCACCAGTAGAATGTTGTGTTACTGTCACCCCAACCAGTAGAATGTTGTGTTACTGTCACCCCCACCAGTAGAATGTTGTGTTACTGTCACCCCAACCAGTAGAATGTTGTGTTACTGTCACCCCAACCAGTAGAATGTTGTGTTACTGTCACCCCCACCAGTAGAATGTTGTGTTACTGTCACCCCCATCAGTAGAACGTTGTGTTACTGTCACCACCATCAGTAGAATGTTGTGTTACTGTCACCCCCACCAGTAGAATGTTGTGTTACTGTCACCACCATCAGTAGAACGTTGTGTTACTGTCACCCCCACCAGTAGAATGTTGTGTTAGTGTCACCCCCACCAGTAGAATGTTGTGTTACTGTCACCCCAACCAGTAGAATGTTGTGTTACTGTCACCCCCACCAGTAGAACGTTGTGTTAGTGTCACCCCCACCAGTAGAATGTTGTGTTAGTGTCACCCCCACCAGTAGAATGTTGTGTTAGTGTCACCCCCACCAGTAGAACGTTGTGTTAGTGTCACCCCCACCAGTAGAACTTTGTGTTAGTGTCACCCCCACCAGTAGAACGTTGTGTTAGTGTCACCCCCACCAGTAGAACGTTGTGTTAGTGTCACCCCCACCAGTAGAACGTTGTGTTAGTGTCACCCCCACCAGTAGAATGTTGTGTTACTGTCACCCCCACCAGTAGAATGTTGTGTTACTGTCACCCCCACCAGTAGAATGTTGTGTTACTGTCACCACCATCAGTAGAACGTTGTGTTACACACACACACACACACACACACACACACACACACACACACACACACACACACACACACACACACACACACACACACACACACACACAGAGGACCCAAAGACTCTACACTGTGTAGGGGTGGCTAAACGGTGGTGGGAATTGAAACATGGACACCAGCCAACTCCTGCTAGCAGTACTGGACAACATCAGCACTTTCTCCTTCCTCTCATCTCTTCAGCTTCGACAACCGTCCATTTCCTCATAACTTTCTTTGCCACTTTTTCCGTCTCATTTGAGATGTGTCTACTATCTGGTGTTGAGACTGTTAGTTTGCTCATCATCAGGCCTGTACACACACACACACACACACACACACACACACACACACACACACACACACACACACACACACACACACACACACACACACACACACACACACACACACACACACACACACACACACACACACACAGTAAAGTAAAATGGCTGACTTGAGTCATTCCCTACAAGTGGTTGATATGCAAATCATCCCCATCAATTTCATCTAGGATAGAAAACTAGATTTTGTATTAGTATTTTTTATTGTTACCTTTATTTTGTCAGGGAGTCACACTGAGACAACGGTCTATTTTCCAGATCAGCCCTGAATTACAGAAATTACAGAAAATACATCAATATAAATACAAAACGCAAACAGAAAGAACAACATGGTCATAAAAAACAAACACATTCATCAGTAATAAGGTCCTCAATCAGCTGTCTGAATTACCCAAGAGGCACCAGAACATCACTTTCAGCAGTAATAAGGTCCTCAATCAGCTGTCTGAATTACCCAAGAGGCACCAGAACATCACATTCATCAGTAATAAGGTCCTCAATCAGCTGTCTGAATTACCCAAGAGGCACCAGAACATCACTTTCAGCAGTAATAAGGTCCTCAATCATCTGTCTGAATTACCCAAGAGGCACCAGAACATCACATTCATCAGTAATAAGGTCCTCAATCAGCTGTCTGAATTACCCAAGAGGCACCAGAACATCACATTCATCAGTAATACGGTCCTCAATCAGCTGTCTGAATTACCCAAGAGGCACCAGAACATCACATTCATCAGTAATACGGTCCTCAATCAGCTGTCTGAATTACCCAAGAGGCACCAGAACATCACATTCATCAGTAATACGGTCCTCAATCAGCTGTCTGAATTACCCAAGAGGCACCAGAACATCACATTCATCAGTAATAAGGTCCTCAATCAGCAGTCTGAATTACCCAAGAGGCACCAGAACATCACATTCATCAGTAATAAGGTCCTCAATCAGCTGTCTGAATTACCCAAGAGGCACCAGAACATCACATTCATCAGTAATAAGGTCCTCAATCAGCAGTCTGAATTACCCAAGAGGCACCAGAACATCACATTCATAAGTAATAAGGTCCTCAATCAGCTGTCTGAATTACCCAAGAGGCACCAGAACATCACATTCATCAGTAATAAGGTCCTCAATCAGCTGTCTGACTTACCCAAGAGGCACCAGAACATCACATTCATCAGTAATAAGGTCCTCAATCAGCTGTCTGAATTACCCAAGAGGCACCAGAACATCACATTCATCAGTAATACGGTCCTCAATCAGCTGTCTGAATTACCCAAGAGGCACCAGAACATCACATTCATCAGTAATACGGTCCTCAATCAGCTGTCTGAATTACCCAAGAGGCACCAGAACATCACATTCATCAGTAATAAGGTCCTCAATCAGCAGTCTGAATTACCCAAGAGGCACCAGAACATCACATTCATCAGTAATAAGGTCCTCAATCAGCTGTCTGAATTACCCAAGAGGCACCAGAACATCACATTCATCAGTAATAAGGTCCTCAATCAGCAGTCTGAATTACCCAAGAGGCACCAGAACATCACATTCATAAGTAATAAGGTCCTCAATCAGCTGTCTGAATTACCCAAGAGGCACCAGAACATCACATTCATCAGTAATAAGGTCCTCAATCAGCTGTCTGACTTACCCAAGAGGCACCAGAACATCACATTCATCAGTAATAAGGTCCTCAATCAGCTGTCTGAATTACCCAAGAGGCACCAGAACATCACATTCATCAGTAATACGGTCCTCAATCAGCTGTCTGAATTACCCAAGAGGCACCAGAACATCACATTGAAGAACATTTTTGAAGATTGCTCCCCAAATAAAGTGCAAGAAAACTCAAAACTGATATACCTAACTCAGTAGAGACCAAAGGAATTTCCAGAGTTAACCATCCCTGAGACAATTATATTGGGGAGAAGATATATATATATATATATATATATATATATATATATATATATATATATATATATATATACAAATGCTAAGAGATTCTCCAAGATATGGAGAAATAATAAATGATCATTGATGTATTTTAAAGTCATCAAAATGCATGTCGAACATTATAATTCAATATTAGCAGATGGTACAAGACAAACAGAAATCATTTATTTCTGCAGCTGATATCTGACTGAATGCTGTTTATGTTATTCGACAATACTAATCAGTGAGTCAGAGGAAGCTACTCTCAAGGTGTCATTCTGTCCTGGATATATATCATATTTAGTTGTATATATGGATAGCCCCAGAAAATGTAGAATAGTCAACACTTATGAATATAACGTTTTGGATTTTCCTGAAAGGAGAAATTATTTCTTTGTTCATATTTTTCGTTCGCATTTGTTATTTAAGCAATAAAGGCACAAGGGGGTGTGGTCAATATACCACAGCTGAGGACTGTTCTTATGCACGACACAACGTGGAGTGACTGGATACAGCCTTTAGCCGTGGTATGCTGTCATTGTAAATAAGAATTTGTTCTTAACTGACTTGCCTAGTTAAATAAAAGTAAAACAATATATATATATATATATATATATATATATATATATATATATATATACACACACACACAGTGCTGTGAAAAAGTATTTGACCCCTTTCTGATTTTTTTTTTTTTTTTCACGTGTCACTCCTAATTGTTTCAGATCAAACAAATGTAAATATTACACAAAGATAACTGCATTTTGTGTTTACTTGGGTTAAGTGATGATTTTATTTATTAAGGGAAAAAAGCTATCCGAACCATCATGGCCCTTTGTGAAAAAGTAATTGCCCCCTAAACCTAATAACTGGTTGTGCCACTCAGCAGCAACAACTGCAATCAAGCGTTTGCGATAACTGGCAATGAGTCTTTCACATCGATCGCTGTGGAGGAATTTTGGCCCACTCTTCTTTTTATAATTGTTTTAATTCAGCCACATTGGAGGGTTTTCGAGCATGAACCGCCTTTTCAAGGTCACGCCACAGCATCTCAATCGGATTCAAGTCCGGACTTTGACTAGGCCACTCTAAAACCTTCATTTTGTTTTTTTAAGCCATTCAGAGGTGGATTTGCTGGTGTGTTTTGGATCATTGTCCTGCTGCAGAACCCAAGTGCGCTTCAGCTTGAGGTCACGAACTGACGGCCGGACATTCTCCTTCAGGATTAGAGAGCAGAGAGAACAGAAATCATGGTTCCATCAATCACAGCAAGTCATCCAGGTCCTGAAGCGGCAAAGCAGCCCCAGACCATCACACTACCCCCACTATCACTACCATCACTACCACCATCACCACCACCATCACTACCATCACTACCATCATCATCACTACCATCACTACCACCACCATCACTACCACCACCATCACTACCACCACCATATTGGACTGTTGGTACAATGTTCTTTTTCTGAAATGCTGTGTTACTTTTCTGCCAGATGTAACGGGACGCACACCTTCCAAAAAGTTCAACTTTTGCATCGTCAGTCCACAGAATATTTTCCCAAAAGTCTTGGGGATCATCAAGATGTTTTTTGCCAAAAAGTGAGACGAGCCTTTATGTTCTTTTTGGTCAGCAGTGGTTTTCTCCTTGGAACTCTGCCATGGATGCCATTTTTGCCCAGTCTCTTTCTTATGGTTGAGTCATGAACACTGACCTTAACTGAGGCAAGTGAGGCCTGCAGTTCTTTAGATGTTGTTGTGGGTTCTTTTGTGACCTCTTGGATGAGTCGTCGCTGCGCTCTTGGGGTGATTTTGGTTGGCCGGCCACTCCTGGGAAGGTTCACCACTGTTCCAAATGTTCTCCATTTGTGGATAATGCCTCTCACCGTGGTTCACTGGAGTCCCAAAGCTTTAGAAATGGCTTTGTAACCCTTTCCAGGCTGATAGATGTCAATTACTTTGTTTCTCATCTGTTCCTGAATTTCTTTGGATCGCGGCATGAGGTCTTGCTTTTTGAGATCTTTTGTCCTACTTCACCTTGTCAGACAGGTTCTATTTAAGTGATTTCTTGATTCAACAGGTCTGGCAGTAATCAGGTCTGGGTGTGGCTAGTGAAATTGAACTCAGTTTTCCATAAAATGTGATTAACCAGTAAATTCATGATTTAACAAGGGGGGGGGCAATTACTTTGTCACGTTGGGCCATGAAGGTTCGGATAGCTTTTTAACCTTAATAAATAAAATCATCACTTAACTGCGTTTTGTGTTTACTTGCGTTATCTTTGTGTAATAATAACATTTGTTTGATGATCTGAAACATTTAAGTGTGACAAATGTGCAAAAAAATAAGAAATCAAGAAGGGGGCAAATACTTTTTCACAGCACTGTATATATATATACACACACACACACTACAAAACCAGAGATGCCTTATTGCTATTATAAACTGGTTACCAATGTAATTAGAGTAGTAAAAATACATGTTTTGTCATACCCGTGGTATACAGTCTGAGTATACAGTCTGATATACCACGACAGTCAGCATTCAGGGCTCGAACCACCCAGTTTATAATATCAAGTCCTGCCCTATGAGCAAAAGATGTTGAACATACTTATTTTCAACACCCTGTGCTCACCGAGTGTGTAGTTTCTCACAGAGAGAATCAAATGCAAAGTTGCTCTGTAATCTACGAACTAACTTCATTGTATGTTAATGTTAATTCATGTAATGTTCAACATTAACAACGGAGTGACCTCACCTTTCATAAATCAACTCCTGTTCTGTTAAACCTTAAAATTATCTGGTTCTTTAAAGCCTTAATTTATTTTGCTTAGATGCCTCTCCCCTGAAATACTCTAGTCTCTCTCTGTGTAATACTGTAGTCTCTCTCTGTGTAATACTGTAGTCTCTCTCTGTGTAATACTGTAGCCTCTCTCTCTGTAATACTGTAGCATCTCTCTCTGTGTAATACTGTAGCCTCTCTCTCTGTAATACTGTAGCCTCTCTGTGTAATACTGTAGCCTCTCTCTCTGTGTAATACTGTAGTCTCTCTCTGTGTAATACTGTAGCCTCTCTCTCTGTAATACTGTAGCCTCTCTGTGTAATACTGTAGCCTCTCTCTCTGTAATACTGTAGTCTCTCTCTCTGTAATACTGTAGCCTCTCTCTCTGTAATACTGTAGTCTCTCTCTCTGTAATACTGTAGCCTCTCTCTGTAATACTGTAGTCTCTCTCTGTGTAATACTGTAGCCTCTCTCTCTGTAATACTATAGCCTCTCTGTGTAATACTGTAGCCTCTCTCTCTCTGTGATACTGAAGCCTCTCTCTGTGTAATACTGTAGCCTCTCTCTGTGTAATACTGTAGTCTCTCTCTGTGTAATACTGTAGCCTCTCTCTCTGTGTAATACTGTAGCCCCTCTCTCTGTGTAATACTGTAGCCTCTCTCTCTGTGTAATACTGTAGCCCCTCTCTCTGTGTAATACTGTAGCCTCTCTCTCTGTGTAATACTGTAGCCTCTCTCTCTGTGTAATACTGTAGTCTCTCTCTGTGTAATACTGTAGTCTCTCTCTGTGTAATACTGTAGCCTCTCTGTGTAATACTGTAGCCTCTCTGTGTAATACCGTAGCCTCTCTCTCTGTAATACTGTAGCCTCTCTCTCTGTAATACTGTAGCCTCTCTCTCTGTAATACTGTAGCCTCTCTCTGTGTAATACTGTAGTCTCTCTCTGTGTAATACTGTAGTCTGTAGTCTCTATCTGTGTAATACTGTAGCCTCTCTCCATGTAATACTGTAGCCTCTCTCTGTGTAATACTGTAGTCTCTCTCTGTGTAATACTGTAGTCTGTAGTCTCTCTCTGTGTAATACTGTAGCCTCTCTCTGTAATACTGTAGATCCATTCAACCTTTCTTGTTTCACCTACTGGAAAAAAAGGTAGAAAGAATTGCATGAAATATGACTTGGACTGCAACCTGCATTGCACCTATAGACCCTGGTCAAAAGTAGTGCACTACAAAGGGAAACATGGTGCCATTTGGGATCCGGCCTGGGTGATTCATTACTGTATGTGACAGCGTGAGGAGAGGAGGAGCCTGTCTGTGTCAGGCACTGAATCCACAGGGAGAAAGCTCGTCACATTTTAATGCTATCCAAGATGCACATTTATTATTGAACTAGGCGAGTCAGTTAAGAACTAATTCTTATTTACATTGACAGCCTACCAGGGAACAGTGGGTTAACTGCCTTGTTCAGGGGAGCAGTGGGTTAACTGTCTTGTTCAGGGGAACAGTGGGTTAACTGTCTTGTTCAGGGGAACAGTGGGTTAACTGTCTTGTTCAGGGGAACAGTGGGTTAACTGCCTTGTTCAGGGGAACAGTGGGTTAACTGTCTTGTTCAGGGGAACAGTGGGTTAACTGCCTTGTTCAGGGGAACAGTGGGTTAACTGCCTTGCTCAGGGGAACAGTGGGTTAACTGTCTTGTTCAGGGGAACAGTGGGTTAACTGTCTTGTTCAGGGGAACAGTGGGTTAACTGTCTTGTTCAGGGGAACAGTGGGTTAACTGCCTTGTTCAGGGGAACAGTGGGTTAACTGCCTTGTTCAGGGGAACAGTGGGTTAACTGTCTTGTTCAGGGGAACAGTGGGTTAACTGTCTTGTTCAGGGGAACAGTGTGTTAACTGCCTTGTTCAGGGGAACAGTGGGTTAACTGCCTTGTTCAGGGGAACAGTGGGTTAACTGCCTTGTTCAGGGGAACAGTGGGTTAACTGCTTTGTTCAGGGGAACAGTGGGTTAACTGCCTTGTTCAGGGGAACAGTGGGTTAACTGTCTTGTTCAGGGGAACAGTGGGTTAACTGCCTTGTTCAGGGGAACAGTGGGTTAACTGCCTTGTTCAGGGGAACAGTGGGTTAACTGTCTTGTTCAGGGGAACAGTGGGTTAACTGTCTTGTTCAGGGGAACAGTGGGTTAACTGCCTTGTTCAGGGGAACAGTGGGTTAACTACCTTGTTCAGGGGAGCAGTGGGTTAACTGTCTTGTTCAGGGGAGCAGTGGGTTAACTGCTTTGTTCAGGGAACAGTGGGTTAACTGTCTTGTTCAGGGGAGCAGTGGGTTAACTGCCTTGCTCAGGGGAGCAGTGGGTTAACTGTCTTGTTCAGGGGAACAGGGGGTTAACTGTCTTGTTCAGGGGAACAGGGGGTTAACTGCCTTGTTCAGGGGAACAGTGGGTTAACTGTCTTGTTCAGGGGAGCAGTGGGTTAACTGTCTTGTTCAGGGGAGCAGTGGGTTAACTGCTTTGTTCAGGGTAACAGTGGGTTAACTGCCTTGTTCAGGGGAACAGTGGGTTAACTGTCTTGTTCAGGAGCAGAACAACAGATTTTTTTTTTTAACCTTGTCAGCTTCGGGGATTTGATCCAGCAACCTTTCGGTTACTGGCACAACGCTCTAACCACTAGTCTGCATGTAGTACATCAAGGCCATTCTAATAACTTATCAGGGGTGCTTCACAAATGGCGCTCTATTTTCTATATAGTACATAACTTTTGATCAGAACCCTATGGGACCTTGGTAAAAAGGCATTATTTAGGGCAGTGGTTCCCCTTTGGGTCCCCAGGACCAGGATTGAGAACCACTGGTATAGGGGAATAAGGGTGACATTTGGGAGAGAGGTCTTTCCAGGTCTCGTCATCTGAAAAAAGGATTGCAGTGCAGATTCATGACCCGGAATATTGATCTGTCCACAAATAACTGCTCTCTCTCTCTCTAGTTTGGTGGAGGAGGAATAATGGTCTGGGGATGTTTTTCATGATTCAGTCTAGGCCCCTTTGTTCCAGTGAAGGGACATTTCTACAGCATACAATTACATTTTAGACAATTCTGTGCTTCCAACTTTGTGGCCCTTTCCTGTTTCAGCATGACAGCAAGGTCCATACAGAAATTGTATGTCGAGATCGGTGTGGAAGAACTTGACTGGCCTGTGCAAAGTTCTGACCTCAACCCCATCAAACAACTTTGGGATAAATTGGAACGCCGACTGCGAGCCAGGCCTAATCGCCCAACACTAATACTCTTGTGGCTGAATAGGAGCAAGTCCCCGCAGCAATGTTCCAACACCTAGTGGAAAGCCTTCCCAGAAGAGGCTGTTATAGGCTGCAGAAGAGGCTGTTATAGCAGCAAAGGATGGACCAACTCCATATTAACGCCCATGATTTTGGAATGAGATGTTCAACGAGCAGGTGTCCACATATTTTTGGTAATGTAGCGTATCTTCGAATGGAATCTGTACATCTAGGACAGACAGACTGCAGAACACAGACCTCCAATATTTTACATCCAGGACAGACAGACTGCAGAACACGGACCTCCAATATTGTACATCCAGGACAGACAGACTGCAGAACAGGGACCTCCAATATATCATAGATACTGCCAGTGAAACACCCTGGGAAGATAAAGGCCCTGGTTAAAAGAGGTGCACTGTATGGGGTGTCTTCAAGAGATTTCTACTTTCTCTAAAGGTCATCAGTCGAAAAACACAAAAACAGAGGGGAGGAGAGCGCTTTCTACTTGATATATTACCAGGAGTTGGGAGAGAGATTCGTACTGCAGTCTATTAGAGAGAAAAGTCAAGCCCTACATCAGTCTACACATGTGTCCCAAATGGCACACTATTTCCCTACAAAGTGCACTACTTTGGACCAGAACCCATAGGGAACCCATAAGGCTCTGGTCAAAAGTAGTGCACTATGTCGAGGATAGGTTGCCATTTCTGGTGTAATTCCCCTCTGAGTCAATCTCTCTCTCTCGCTCTTCGCCCTCTGGGGGGGGGGGTGATTCCGATTGGAGCAAAACAAGAGAATCTTTTGAACTTTGCTTTTTTTGGAATTGACATTTATTTAATTAGTTCCGTAGAAGACCGACCTAACGCTTTAACAGTTGGTTGCGTGCAGGATACAGAAATATCATTGGAATTTAATAACAGAGCCTATGTGTTGAATGAATGACTTGCTATATGAGCATTTATGATCATCTTATAAAGCCACTAATATATAGCATAACAATTCCTTCACTTCCTTCTTCAGTACAACGTTGATGTAGATTATGTTTGCATTGAAGGGAAATTAGACATTCATAATTATTCATGAATAACTTACAATAAGAGAATTGTAGACAGAACCCCAGCCAGCATGCTATATCCTGGCCTCCAGAGTGGCGCAGCGGTCTAAGGGACTGCATCTCAGGGCTAGAGGCGTCACTACAGACCCTGGTTAGATTCCTAGCTGTATCACACAACCCGATCACAACCGGCTGTGATCGGGAGTCCCAGTGTCGTCCCGGTTAGGGTTCGGCCGGGGTTGGCCGTCATTGTAAATAAGAATAACTGACTTGCCTAGTTAAATAAAAAGGTAATTTTTATTTATTTTTTTAAATAGAAAAAAAGAGAATTGGAGACTGCAAACCACCCAGAACCCCAGGCAGCATGCTATATCCACATCTCAGATAGTTAACAGTGGCTCCTTGGTCTCATTCAAGAAGCACTACTGTCCTCATCTGGCTGAAGGCCACCATGCATCTTGTATAATAAACAAAGTTACAATCATGAGTGGCAAAGGTGGCCGAGGTGTTTAAAAAAAACACACACAAAAAAAAAAAAAAAATTAAAGTTTACAGTGTTTCACAAATAAATATACATACTTTTCATAAAACTTAAATATAACATCGTCAGGCAATTAATCAAATATACTTTGGGAGAGATAACAATGGTGATCTTCACACCATTGTAAAATGAACCTCCAGTCAATTCCTTGTTAAGTGAAGGACAGCAAGTTGATATCGTAGCAGCCATCAACCTGCCCAGAAACACAGAAGAAGGATGAAAATGAAATGAGTTGACCATAAACAAGCTGAAAACAAAATGGAATCGATACCAACTGACAAAGACTTGGGTCCAGGATACAGATATGTTTGGATTGAAACATTGTTAACCAATAAAAGTGTTGAAGCATACAGGCCCTTCTATACTTTCTAGATCTTTCTCTCCCACAACCTCAGGAAAAGTGATGCGCGTTTGACTCCATGTGTAAATAAACAATAGGAACACGTCTTACATCGAAGCGGCCTATGGAAGCGGTGGTCTGATTGGTCTGCATGACCTCTGTTAACGCCCACATCTGCTGAATACTGGAAGATACCGTCTGAGGATCTGGAAGACCCTAGAGACACAACAAAACAACAATATTGTAACGGATATTATTTTTTCGTTTATGTCGCCATGTTGTATAAAGGGTTAGTGTTTTTCTAAAGGTAATTGACAGGGAAGATGACTATCTGTGTTAGTCTGAGGAACTGGAAGACCCTAGAGACACAACAACATAATAAATACTGTGTTTCCATATTCTCTTTTATGATGTGTTTAATAAAAGCTCTTTGACCAGGAAGACACAACTTCTCCCAGAAGATGACAGTGTTTGTGTGTGTGGAGGATAATGGATAACAGGATCCCCTGCCTTATGGTCAGGATCTGGAATGAGGAAGTCATGAAGATCTTCCCAGTGAACTGAAAGATCCCATCATCGTCACCATCTTTAAGAAAAGGGGACAAGTTGGACTGTGGCAACTACAGCGCGTTCCCCTTCTTGCCACCGCTGGATAAATACTTGCGAGAAACCTACTAAACAGACTCCTATCCCTCGCCAAAAAACAGTGGATTTCCACCCGGCAGAGGAACTTCAGACTTGATATTCTCAGCCCGTTGACTCCAAGAGAAGCTCCAGGAGCAGAGACTACGGCAATCACTAACTCAGAGGAGGCTGCTGCCTACACTGAGACACAACTTATTTATTTCACCTTTATTTAACCAGGTAGGCCAGTTGAGAACAAGTTCTCATTTACAACCGCGACCTGGCCAAGATAAAGCAAAGCAGTGGGACACAAACAACACAGAGTTACACATGGAATAAACAAACATACAGTCAATAACACAATAGAAAAGTCTACATACAGTGTGCGCAAATGTAGTAAGATTAGGGAGGTAAGGCAATAAATAGGCCATAGTGGTGAAATAATTACAAATTAGCAATTAAACACTGGAGTGATAGATGTGCAGAAGATGAATGCGCAAGTTGAGATACTGGGGTGCAAAGGAGCAAAGAAAAATAAATAACAAGATGGGGATGAGGTAGTTGGGTGGGCAATTTACAGATGGGTTATGTACAGGTGCAATGATCGGTAAGCTGCTCTGACAGCTGATGCTTAAAGTTAGTGAGGGAGAAATAAGTCTCCGGCTTCAGTGATTTTAGCAATTCGCTCCAGTCATTGGCAGCAGAAAACTGGAAGGCGGCCAAAGGAGGAGTTGAATTTGGGGGTGACCAGTGAAATATACCTGCTGGAGCGCGTGCTACGGGTGGGTGCTGCTATGGAGACCAGTGAGCTGAGATAAGGCGGGGCTTTACCTAGCAAAGACTTATAGATGACCTGGAGGCAGTGGGTTTGGCGACGAATATGAAGCGAGGGCCAGCCAACGAGAGCATACAGGTTGCAGTGGTGGGTAGTATATGGGGCTTTGGTGACAAAACGGATGGCACTGTGATAGACTACATCCAATTTGAGAAGTAGAGTGTTGGAGGCTATTTTGTAAATGACATCACCAAAAACTAGAAGCACATGCATTTTGCTACACTCGCATTAACATTTGCTAACCATGTGTATGTGACCAACAACATTTGATTTGACATGGCATTCTTCCATCTGACCAAGGACTGTGACTCTGTTAACTGTGAAGCCCTGTGGAGAATGCTCCTGAGATATGGCTGCCCTACAAAATGTGTTAACATCCTCCTCTTCCTGCATGATGGTACGAAGGCTGTCATTCTCTCTGGTGGCGAAACCACAGAGCCAATCGAGATAAGGACCAGATTAAAGCAAGGCTGGATCACTGCATCAACTCTCTTCACCATCTTCCTGGCTGGAAGGGTCCACCTGACAGAGAGTAGACTCCCCAGAGGCATACATACCACCTACAGGACCGAAGGCAACATATTCAATATCAACCGTTTCAGAGCCAAGTCAAGAACCATTACCACTTCTGTTGTAGAATTTCAGTATGCAGATGATGCCCAGGTCAATGACTGCTCAGAAGCTGACTTCCAGGCCTTCGTCAACATATTTCCGGAAGCATACAGCAGGGTGGATCTAACACGCTCGTAAAACAAAGCACACCTGCCGACCCACCTGCCGACCCCTCACTAACAATGTAATGCTTGAAAATGCCCACTTTCCCATGCCTAGGTAGCCACCTCTCTAGCAATATCCTAATTGAAGATGAAATCCAACAATCGGATTGCTCCAGCTAGTGCTGCCTTTGATAAACTCATTCCTACACTGCTCTACGGTGCTGAAACGTGGAATGTATATCACAAACAAACCAAGCCCCTTTCACCAACAATGCCTCAGGAAGATACTGAACATCAGCTGGGAAGAGAGACAACCAAACATCCATGTCCTGGAGACAACCAACTCCTCCAGGGTGGAAGCCACCATTATGAAACCTTTAGTCCAATTGGCAGGTCACCTCGTGAGGATGAGCAACGCGAGGCTTCCTAAACAAGTCTCCTACTACCGGCTCAGAGATGGAACCCGTGTCCCTGGAGGTCAGAAAAAGTGTTTCCGGGATAACCTCAAAGAACACCTGAAGAAAAGCCATTGGAATCCTAACAAGAGGTAAACCAAATGTCCTTGACAACTCCTCACGGAGGACCAAAATCGTCACTGGAACACAACTTTTCCAGGCCGAACAAAAAAAACACTACTAGCTGGGAAAAGGGCAAAGGTCACGAACAACAAGTCCCAGTGATAGGATGAACTATACGTGCCCCCACTGAGACAAGATCTGCAGGTCACAGATGGGCCTATTCAGCCATCTCCAGACCCACACCACAACCTGGACCTGTGATACCTGTAGGGAAATGATGCTGGATTACGAGGGATCCCTAAGGGGGAAATGATACTGGACTACGAGGGATACCTAAGGGGGAAATGATACTGGACTACGAGGGATTCCTAAGGGGGAAATGATAATGGACTACGAGGGATACCTAAGGGGGAAATGATACTGGACTACGAGGGATACCTAAGGGGGAAATGATACTGGACTACGAGAGATACCTAAGGGGTAAATGATACTGGACTGCGAGGGATACCTAAGAGGGAAATGATACTGGACTACGGGGGATACCTAAGGGGGAAATGATACTGGACTACGAGGGATACCTAAGGGGGAAATGATACTGGACTACGAGAGATACCTAAGGGGGAAATGATACTGGACTGCGAGGGATACCTAAGGGGGAAATGATACTGGACTACGAGGGATACCTAAGGGGGAAATGATACTGGACTGCGAGGGATACCTAAGAGGGAAATGATACTGGACTACGAGGGATACCTAAGGGGGAAATGATACTGGACTACGAGGGATACCTAAGGGGGAAATGATACTGGACTACGAGGGATACCTAAGGTGGAAATGATAATGGACTACGAGGGATACCTAAGGGGGAAATGATACTGGACTACGAGGGATACCTAAGGGGGAAATGATACTGGACTACGAGGGATACCTAAGGTGGAAATGATAATGGACTACGAGGGATACCTAAGGGGGAAATGATACTGGACTACGAGAGATACCTAAGGGGGAAATGATACTGGACTGCGAGGGATACCTAAGAGGGAAATGATACTGGACTACGAGGGATACCTAAAGGGGAAATGATACTGGACTACGAGGGATACCTAAGGGGGAAATGATACTGGACTACGAGAGATACCTAAGGGGGAAATGATACTGGACTGCGAGGGATACCTAAGGGGGAAATGATACTGGACTACGAGGGATACCTAAGGGGGAAATGATACTGGACTGCGAGGGATACCTAAGAGGGAAATGATACTGGACTACGAGGGATACCTAAGGGGGAAATGATACTGGACTACGAGGGATACCTAAGGGGGAAATGATAATGGCTACGAGGGATACCTAAGGGGGAAATGATACTGGACTACGAGAGATACCTAAGGGGGAAATGATACTGGACTACGAGGGATACCTAAGGGGGAAATTATCCTGGACTACGAGGGATACCTAAGGGGGAAATTATCCTGGACTACGAGGGATACCTAAGGGGGAAATGATACTGGACTACGAGGGATACCTAAGGGGGAAATGATACTGGACTACGAGGGATACCTAAGGGGGAAATGATACTGGACTACGAGGGATTCCTAAGGGGGAAATGATAATGGACTACGAGGGATACCTAAGGGGGAAATGATACTGGACTACGAGGGATACCTAAGGGGGAAATGATACTGGACTACGAGAGATACCTAAGGGGGAAATGATACTGGACTGCGAGGGATACCTAAGAGGGAAATGATACTGGACTACGGGGGATACCTAAGGGGGAAATGATACTGGACTACGAGGGATACCTAAGGGGGAAATGATACTGGACTACGAGAGATACCTAAGGGGGAAATGATACTGGACTGCGAGGGATACCTAAGGGGGAAATGATACTGGACTACGAGGGATACCTAAGGGGGAAATGATACTGGACTGCGAGGGATACCTAAGAGGGAAATGATACTGGACTACGAGGGATACCTAAGGGGGAAATGATACTGGACTATGAGGGATACCTAAGGGGGAAATGATACTGGACTACGAGGGATACCTAAGGTGGAAATGATAATGGACTACGAGGGATACCTAAGGGGGAAATGATACTGGACTACGAGAGATACCTAAGGGGGAAATGATACTGGACTACGAGGGATACCTAAGGGGGAAATGATACTGGACTACGAGGGATACCTAAGGTGGAAATGATAATGGACTACGAGGGATACCTAAGGGGGAAATGATACTGGACTACGAGGGATACCTAAGGGGGAAATGATACTGGACTACGAGGGATACCTAAGGGGGAAATGATCCTGGACTACGAGGGATACCTAAGGGGGAAATGATACTGGACTACGAGGGATACCTAAGGGGGGAAATGATACTGGACTACGAGGGATACCTAAGGGGGAAATGATACTGGACTACGAGAGATACCTAAGGGGGAAATGATACTGGACTACGAGGGATACCTAAGGGGGAAATTATCCTGGACTACGAGGGATACCTAAGGTGGAAATGATAATGGACTACGAGGGATACCTAAGGGGGAAATGATAATGGACTACGAGGGATACCTAAGGGGGAAATGATACTGGACTACGAGGGATACCTAAGGGGGAAATGATCCTGGACTACGAGGGATACCTAAGGGGGAAATGATACTGGACTACGAGGGATACCTAAGGGGGGAAATGATACTGGACTACGAGGGATACCTAAGGGGGAAATGATACTGGACTACGAGAGATACCTAAGGGGGAAATGATACTGGACTACGAGGGATACCTAAGGGGGAAATCATACTGGACTACGAGGGATACCTAAGGGGGAAATGATAATGGACTACGAGGGATACCTAAGGGGGAAATGATACTGGACTGCGAGGGATACCTAAGGGGGAAATGATACTGGACTACGAGGGATACCTAAGGGGGAAATGATACTGGACTACGAGGGATACCTAAGGGGGAAATGATCCTGGACTACGAGGGATACCTAAGGGGGAAATGATACTGGACTAAGAGGGATACCTAAGGGGGAAATGATCCTGGACTACGAGGGATACCTAAGGGGGAAATGATACTGGACTAAGAGGGATACCTAAGGGGTGTAGGAGTTAGAACACTGGAATACAGTCTATAAGGGCTGATAGTTCTATTGAAGAGAACCAACTGGTTGATAAGAGCCTTACCTGTAAATCACACAGTTGGTCCACCTGTGTGAGGTCTGACAACCAATCAGGAATGTCCCACTCTGAATCCTGGAAGAAGAGTGAATGAATGTACTTTAAAATTGTGGAAATATCTTCATTGGCAGTGTTTCTCAACTCCACTACTCAGTACACCCCCAACCTTAGCCAGTTATGCTGCAGGCCTGCTGATCAGAGGCACAATGATTGAGGTTTCTTTCTATTTGATCATACAGTACAACCCTCTATACATTTTTAAGTGACTTACCTCATTTAAACAGGGGTGTATTTTGATGTCCTCCACGTTGAAATTCAACCAGGCTGATGAAGGCTGTCGTAGGATCAGTCTCACTGAAGTCACATTGTCTGGTTCAATCAGCATCTAACAACCATAACACACATACTGAACCAATCAGGAAATATGGCTTCCACATCTAACACCCATACTGAACCAATCAGGAAATATGGCTTCCACATCTCACACACATACTGAACCAATCAGTAAATATGGCTTCCACATCTAACACCCATACTGAACCAATCAGGAAATATGGCTTCCACATCTAACACCCATACTGAACCAATCAGGAAATATGGCTTCCACATCTAACACCCATACTGAACCAATCAGGAAATATGGCTTCCACATCTAACACCCATACTGAACCAATCAGGAAATATGGCTTCCACAAATTATGTAAATGAGCTTATTTGCTACTTGAAGTAAGGCAAACTATAATTTGGTTTACCTCCAAGATCAACTTACCAAAAACTAAGCAAACCTGAGCTGTGATGCTTTATTTTAAAAAGCAAGATACATTTACAGAATGTGAATGCATTGGCTTTGTGTTACTCACATCACATCAAGGTTTCTTAAGATTCCATATGAAATGGCTCAGGAGCATTTGGTGATGAATATTTCAGCCAGATGTACAGTACAAATAAAGCCGTCATCAGAATATACCTCCTAATGTCTTGACCTGTTCTGCTATACTTCTTCACCCTCCCTCCATCTTATATGACCTTTACCACCTTTAATAATTAAACCCCCCACACTCCCCTCTCCCCTTCTCCCTCTCTCCTCCCCTCGCTCTCTCTCCCTCCCCCCTCGCTCTCTCTCCCTCACCCCATCTCTCCCTCCCCTCCCCCCTTCGCTCTCTCTCCCTCCTCTCTCCCCCTCTCTCCCCTAACCTGTTGTCGGTAGACAGAGCAGTAGTCTTGTGAACCCTCTTCAGTATGTGGGCTGGGCATCAGACAGTGGTTCCTCAGACATGTAGCCCATTTAGCGGCCCCCTCCCCGTCTCTCCTCAGCAGACGCACAGACACGTATGCTGTGTAGTAGTTCTTAAAGGAGATCTCCTGGATCTAGGAGTGAATAAGACACAGATTATATGTACAGTACCAGAAAAAAAAGTTTGGACACACTTACCCATTCAAGTGTTGTTCTTATTTTTTTTAAACTATTTTCTACATTGTAGAATAATATTGAAGACATCACAACTATGAAATAACACATATGGAATCAGCCACCCATTGCCTTGATGACAGCTTTGATGACAGCTTGATGACTCTTGGTATTCTCTCAACCAGCTTCACCTGGAATGCTTTTCCAACAGTCTTGAAGGAGTTCCCACATATGCTGAGCACTTGTTGGCTGCTTTTCCTTCACTCTGCGGTCCAACTCATCCCAAAACATCTCAATTGGGTTGAGGTCGGGTGATTGTGGAGGCCATGTCATCTGATGCAGCACTCCATCACTCTCCTTCTTGGTCAAACTGCCCTTACACAGCCTGGAGGTGTGTTGGGTCATTGTCTTGTTGAAAAACAAATGATAGTCCCACTAAGCGCAAACCAGATGGGATGGCGTATCGCTGCAGAATACTGTGGTAGCCATGTTGGTTAAGTGTGCCTTGAATTTTAATTACATGTCAAATTTGGACTCATCAGACCAAAGAACAGATTTCCACCTGTCTAATGTCCATTGCTCGTGTTTCTTGGCCCAAGCAAGTCTAATCTTCTTATTGGTGTCCTTTAGTAGTGGTTTCTTTGCAGCAATTCAACCATGAAGGCCTGATTCACACAGTCTCCTCTGAACAGTTGATGTTGAGATGTGTTACCCGAACTCTGTGAAGCATTTATTTGGGCACATTTTTCTGAGGCTGGTAACTCTAATGAACTTATCCTCTGCAGCAGAGGTAACTCTGAGTCTTCCTTTCCTGTGGCGGTCCTCATGAGAGCCAGTTTCATCATAGCGCTTGATGGTTTTTGCGACTGCACTTGAAGAAACTTTCAAAGTTCTTGAAATTCTCCAGATTGACTGACCATCATGTATTAAAGTAATGATGGATTGTTGTTTCTCTTTGCTTATTTGGAGCTGTTCTTGCCATAATATGGACTTGGTATTTTACCAAATAGGAGTGGTATACAGAAGATAGCCCTATCTTGACAAAACACAACTGATTGGCTCAAACATATTAAGGAAATAAGTTCCACAAATGTACTTTTAACAAGGTACACCTGTTAATTGAAATGCATTCCAGGTGACTACCTCATACATCTGGTTGAGAGAATGCTAAGAGTGTGCAAAGTTGTAATCAAGGCAAAGGGTGGCTACTTTGAAGAATCTCAAATATAAAATATATTTTGATTTGTTGAACACTTTTTTGGTTACTACATGATTCCATGTGTTATTTCATAGTTTTCATGTCATAGTTTTATTCTACAAAGTAGAAAATAGTAAAAATATGGAAAAAGCATGGAATGAGTAGGTGTGTCCAAACTCTTGACTGGTACTGTATGTTACTGCATGTGGACAATGGTTGAGTTGCAATGATGTCTAGCTTGAAAGTTGTAGAAAAGCCCGGCCTCGAACGAAGTGACTCACTTTGAAAGAAAATAGCCTACCTCACATAGCCTACCTGTCATTTGACCAAGTGTGTGGAGGAAAACACAGTGTATAAAAAATAAGAAATAGTAAAATGACCGTCAGGTTTTATTGACTCACGTTGACAGTCTGTCCTATAGGAAGTGTAACGTCTATGACATAGACACCGGGACGAGATGAATCAGTCTCAGCATCTCCAATCTGCAAGGTGACAGTAGGCTTCACGGTACAGGGGACGGTGTTTAGGCTCATATTATTAGCTACTCCTGTTGAAAGATCAGGGATGTGATCAGTACAGGGAACAGAGTCCTTAATACTCCTGTTGAGAAAGGACTCAGCAGCAGAATCAAGCAACAATGCATACTGCAAGGACCTTAATCCAACACCTAGCAACCTCATCAAGAAGTTTGGATCTGTTGGCGTAACGGCTGAGGTGTTGGGTTGACTGTCACTGGACCCGGGTTCCCGGTTGAGGCTAGCCGCCCTGAATTCACTACAATATAAATCAGGGATGTGATGAAGAGGACAAGCTATAAAAACAGGGAAATCATGGGTGTATTCATTAGTCAAACACTGTACTAAAACCGGTCATCAAAAAGAAAGGAGGACCAAGGCACTCTTCATATAATTAATTACGATGCCTTTATTAGTATGGCATGTTCAATAGAAACAATGTTTTTAAAAATCCGACGCGTTTCGGCTGCATGGCCTTCGTCAGGGAGTACAAAAAAAATAATACAATGTCCTCTTTTGAAGTTTTCCAATTAGCCCTAATTAGAAGAGGGAGTGGTTACAAAATTGATTGGACACACCCAGTAAGCAATACTATACACATTAAAAAGTGAAATACTGTAGCTATGTTGTCATAAAAATACAACTCCAAGCTAGAAGTATCAGAACACTTAGAAAGGTAATTCTAACCTTAAATATGACTGGGAGAAGTGTCAAGAATCAGACAGCAATATATTCCATAGTACACTAGAACACAGCAAAACATGAACAACAGTCTAAACATAGCTGAGGGCAATACAGCAAAATGTCCACTGGATGACAGCAAATGGACCTATCACAACCCTACAGGAAGGGTGAGAAATCCATATCTTCATTTAAACCAGGGTATTTAGTAGCCTGTAGTTTGTAAATAAAAAAAAAAAACGTTCCGTTTGGTTTAATTGTTTAAGACGGTCCCTTTTTCTAATAGAGGCTAGAATATGATCAATACTCATAGCTTGTAGGGAGGCAGGGTTGCAGCACCTGATGGAGAAAGATACCAAACTTGACCTCAATTCTATCACCTTGTCTGACTATTGGAGGAAAGGCCTAATCCCCAGAGGACTCCGTATTATGAAGTGTCCAGCTAATGGAGCACAAGGTAAAACTGAATTTAGAGATAAATGGGAGGCTATTCTCAACAAGTGTTCTTTTGACCTAATGCTACTTCTAATAGAAGAATCTAAAAAGGACAGACAAGTAGTCCAAACAGAAATTGAAATAGTAAAACTGAAAATCACAGAACATAGTGACAATTCTAACAAAGCACAATGTGATGAGATCTTGGAAGAGAAAGTAGACACATTCACTCTGACATTGAAGCAAGACAAGCTAAGAAAATGTAGAAAAGAAGAAGTAGACTATAGAGATGGCAAGGTCTTTGCCTGGAGAAAACCAACACGCAAGAATTCAGAATCACATCCGCAGAGAAGGAAGCCTAGATCTGTTTCTTTCAACTTTACAAGCAGTGACGATGAGGATTACCCCAGACGCTCAGAGGCCAGCTCCTCCCAATATTTTTTAGATCAGGAAGAGGAGTCACGCAGGTTCCTCAACAAGAGAGGGAGAGGACGCGGAAGAGGCCAACACGGAGGGGGAGGAAGAAATCAAGACTATCCAACCACACGGAGCCGGACCAGAACAAGGCTGTGGTCACGTTCTGACCTTAGTTCCTTTGTTTTGTCTTTTGTCTTAGTATGGTCAGGGTGTGAGTTGGGTGGGTTGTCTATGTTAGTTTTTCGATGATTTTCTATTTCTGTGTTTGGCCTGATATGGTTCTTAATCAGAGGCAGCTGTCAATCGTTGTCCCTGATTGGGAACCATATTTAGGTAGCCTGTTTTCTGTTGGGGTTTGTGGGTGGTTATTTTCAGTCTTTGTGTGTCTGCACCAGACAGAACTGTTTCGGTTGTTTCTTTGTTGTTTTGTTATTCAGTGTTCAGTTTTGATTATTATTAAATATCATGAACACTTACCACGCTGCACCTTGGTCCTCACCTTCTTCCACCGACGACAGCCGTTACAGCTGTGATCAACATTTCTGGAGAACCCCTTTCTGATGATTGCATAAGGGTCTTGTCTAAAGGACTGTCCTTTGCCCCCACATATTCAACTAATGAATTTAATACAAAGATTGACCTATTTCCTTTCTACAGGAATCTACATCTGAAGGCCTGGTACAAGCAAAACATCTCTCCAACTACAGACACCAGTGTCTCAGGTCAGGCAGCTTCTGTTCCCTCAAAAACACTGTTTAAGCCCAAGTCCACCTTTTTGTCCCATCGTCCAGAATGCCACACTAAATACATTTGCCAAGAAAGTGAATTTTGATGTAGAGAATCTGTTTAAGGGTAAAATTGACTCCAACCAAACACGACGTAATCTTTCTAAGACAGAGAGGGATGCAATTGAATCATTGTCCAAAAATGAACGGATTGTGGTTAAAAAAGCAGACAAAGGTGGTGCTACAGTAGTGTGGATTAAAGACAAATATGTGACAGAAGCCTACCGTCAATTAGACAATGATGAATTCTACCAGTCTCTTACCTTCAACCCTACAGAGGACCTAAAAACTGAACTGAAAGGGATCCTCACAGAAACTAAGGAGAATGGCTACATTTCAGACAATGAGTTCAAATTTATTTTCAATGGCAGTCCGCATATTTTACCTTCTTCCAAAAGTCCACAAAAATCTTGAAAATCCCCCAGACAGACCAGTCATCAGTGGTAATGAAAGTCTCACAGAACCCATCTCTAAGTACATTGATTACTTTATTAAGCCTTTTCTGATGTCACTTCCAGCCTATCTTCAAGATACCACAGATGTGTTAAACTAAATTAAGGAACTGAACAATATAGGTACAGCTTCCTTTTTAGTCTCCATGGATGTGGAGTCTCTATACACCACCATTGAACATGAACAAGGTTTGGCAGCTATGCACCATTTCTTGAGTACCCGGCCTGAAACTGAGATGCCTCCTAAAGAATTAATTGTCTCACTGACTGAATGGACTCTTAATCATAACATCTTTATCTTTCAGGACCGTATTTTTAAACAGGTCAAAGGATGTGCCATGGGAGCTTGCTACAGCCCTTCCTACGCTGGTTTGTACTTGGGTAAATGGGAAAATGACTTCATTTTGGATCCTTCTAAAAACCATTTCTTTGACCGGATTATATGGTGGGGACGCTATATTGATGATGTTTGCCTGTTTTGGTCCGACTCAGAAGATGAACTTATTTCCTTCCACCAATACCTTAACAGCATTAACCCTAACATCAAACTAACTATGGAGTACAGCAAGGATAACATTCATTTTTTGGACCTCGACATTAGTAAAAATGACAAAGGTTGTTTGCACACATCAATCTTTAGGAAGCCTACAGATGGGAATACCATTCTGAGGGCAGACAGCTTTCACCCCAAAAGGCTAAAAGAGAATATTCCATATGGCCAATTCCAAAGAGTCCGCAGAATTTGCAATCAGGAAACAGACTACAGTGTCAAATCTGCTGAATCGCTTCTTGAATCGGGGCTACAGCGTTCAGGTCCTGAAAGATGCAGGTATAAGGGCTGGATTACTTGACAGAGAGAACTTGTTGCGAAGGGGAGTGCCTCGTGATACATCAGAGAGAGTGTATTTTGTAACAAAATACAGCACTGAAGCAGAGCACATTAAAAGAATCATTAAAAATAATTGGGGATTCATCCAAAGTGATATGTTACTACGCCAAATCTTTCCTGAGCCACCAGTCATAAGCTTTAAGAGATGTCCTACCCTAAATGACAAATTAGTCCACAGTTATCTTCCGGGTGACTCTCAAAAAACTTGGCTTGACCACAAACCCAAGGGCTCTTTTAAATGTAACCTTTGCAACCATTGCAGAAATATTGCACAGAAGAAGTATTTTGTTGACACAGCTTCCAAAATGGAGTATTACGTTTCATTAAATGCAAAACCACTCATGTCATCTATAGATTGGAATGTCCACAGTGCAAGGTGTTCTACATTGGACGGACAAAGAGACGCCTTCAAGACCGCTTAGCGGAACACAAGTAGGCCATACGGGTAGGCAATGAAGACTACCCCATGGCAAGGCACTACAAGTCCTTACACCATGGCAACCCTGCCTCCCTACAAGCTATGGGTATTGATCATATTCCAGCCTCTATTAGAAAAGGGGACCGTCTTAAACAATTAAACCAAAGGGAAAGTTTTTGGATTTACAAACTACAGGCCACTAAATACCCTGGTTTAAATGAAGACATGGATTTCTCACCCTTCCTGTAGGGTCGTGATAGATCCATTTGCTGTCATCCAGTGGACATTTTGCTGTATTGCCCTCAGCTATGTTTAGACTGTTGTTGTTCATGTTTGCTGTGTTCTAGTGTACTATGGAATATATTGCTGTCTGATTCTTGACACTTCTCCCAGTCATATTTAAGGTTAGAATTACCTTTCTAAGTGTTCTGATACTTCTAGCTTGGAGTTGTATTTTTATGACAACATAGCTTCAGTATTTCACTTTTTAATGTGTATAGTATTGCTTACTAGGTGTGTCCAATCAATTTTGTAACCACTCCCTCTTCTAATTAGGGCTAATTGGAAAAGCTGTTCAAAAGAGGACATTGTATAATTTTTTTGTACTCCCTGATGAAGGCCATGCAGCAGAAACGCGTCGGTTTAAAAAAAAACATTATTTCTATTGAACATGTCATACTAATAAAGGCATTTTAATGAATTATATGAAGAGTGGCTTGGTCCTTCTTTCTTTTTGATGACCAATTTACCCCTTTTACCAAAGAGCACCTTCTGTCTACCAAAATGTACTATTGTGTACCTTAGCAGCGCTTCCCTTCCTCCTCTTTCTACTGTAATAAAACCTTTTGCAACGAAAGTGAGAGTTTCTATTGGATACATTCAGGTACGTAGGTCCCTCCTAGTTTGGTTCCGTTTGGTTTCGAGTGAATACACCCCAGGATTTTGTGTTTGAGACAGGGGAGGTTAGCATTTTTGGGGGGTATGATATTTGTGTGTCTGTAACTTTCTCACTCATTATCATTCACAATGCTTTCAGGATTATCTGTAATCATGGTAGGTAGCATCCACATTAATGTAGAAGTTTTTATAAACATATTCTATTCTTATTTAGAATAACAGTGACTCCAAAATGATCCAATACATCATTTACTATTCATTACTATTGTGCACAAAATAATCTGAAACACAACCAAAACAAAACCGCAAATGCATCCAACAAGTTTGCTCAAGCTTGATGTAACCATTGCATGCTAGGAATATGATCACTACTTCAATACACATAAGTGAATTTGTCCCAATACTTTTGGTCTTCTAAAACGGCCTTAAATGAGGGGGGGAACTATGTACAAAAAGTGTTGTAATTTCTAAACGGTTCGCCCGACATGGATGAAAATACCCTCAAATGAAAGTTGACAGTCTGCACGTTAACCCCATAGTATCCTTTCAAATCCAAAGTGCTGGACTACAGAACCAAAACAACACAACATGTGTTATTGTCCCAATACTTTTAGGACTTACTGTATTACCACCTACGGCTGCAAATATTGAGGGGTCTTATTCTAATGCTTTCCCTATAAAAAATCCACTAAATCACCGATTTGGCAAATCATTGTACGCATGTTAGGCTACACATCATGAAATACATAGAAACAAATTACAGACAGTAGCCTACAAGTAGCAAAATAGAATTGAGTTGGTTGAACATGAAATGTAGGCTATTTAAATATGTTTGAAATAGGCCTATCGCCTAGGCTACTGCTTACTATTTAAATATGTTTGAAATAGGCCTATCGCCTAGGCTACCGCTTACTATTTAAATATGTTTGAGATAGGCCTATCGCCTAGGCTACCGCTTACTATTTAAATATGTTTGAAATAGGCCTATCGCCTAGGCTACAGCTTACTATTTAAATATGTTTGAAATAGGCCTATCGCCTAGGCTACCGCTTACTATTTAAATATGTTTGAAATAGGCCTATCGCCTAGGCTACCGCTTACTATTTAAATATGTTTGAAATAGGCCTATCGCCTAGGCTACCGCTTACTATTTTAATGCAGTCATCTCATTTGAAGCATATTTTTATACGTCTATTGTTTGTATCAATTGCAAAGATATTGGCAACTTTTTATTTGTAGTCAACTTTGTTCTGAAGTTATTGGCGGTCACAGAGAGACGGATAAACCAAGTGATTTTATATTTAACGGAGACGTCCTGTGGTTAAAAGCATCTAACGATGCAGTTAACTGTCCGGAAAAGTGGTCTGAGGCAGACGTTAGGTTACGACCGTTTTTCAAGTGCAACGTTAATAACGACGGATTTGGGAAACAACTCTGAGATTTAACGATGCTCCTACGAAAGTTCTAAGGATGAACTCAGCCCAAAGATGATTTTGGGAAACCAGATCTGTTTCTATTTGAATAAAATTGAATTCCAGATAAATCAGAACATATCATGTGATGATTGAGCAGGAGAATCGTGCTTACATCCGCTATGACAGGCTCATTGTCCACCCTCTCTCCCAAAAGCCTTGAGGGGATGAGAGGGCATAGCCTATGGGTTCGTAGCTTCAACACCGCAGCGCACACACACACACACACTTTCATTGTTTGTACTTTTCCATATTATGTCTATCTTTGATATACTACCCAGGAAAGGGTTAAATAATAATAATAATACGTTTATAAAGCACTAATAACACATTCCTAATATTGAGTTAAAAATCATTTTTTTTAACCCGTCTCCTCCCCTTCACCTACACTGATTTAAGTGGATTTAACAAGTGACATCAATAAGGGATCACGGCTTTAACCTGGATTCACCTGGTCAGTCTGTCTCATGGAAAGAGCAGGTGTTCCTAAAGTTTTGTCCACTCTGTGTATGTAGCTTTAGAAATAGTCTTCATAAAATCTTTAACTTGCTAACATCAGATAATATATTAACCATTTCTGAGACTCACTTAGATCATTCATTAGATGATACAGCAGTAGCAATACAAGGACATAACTTCTATAGAAGAGACAGAAATATGTATGGGGGAGGTGTTGCTGTATATATTCAGAGCCATATCTCTGTAATGCTTAGAGAAGCTCTTATGTCACATGTTATTGAAGTGTTGTGGTTGTAGGTTCACCGGCCTCATCTAAAGCCTTTTCTTTCGGGGTGTTGCTATAGGCCACCAAGTGCTAACAGTCAGTCTCTAAATAATGTGTGTGATAGTGTATGTGATGTAAACAGAGAGGTCTACTTTCTTGGGGACCTGAATATTAACTGGTTTTCATCAAGCTGTCCACTCAAGAGGAAGCTTCTCACTGTAACCAGTGTCTGTTATCTGGTTCAGGATATTAATCAACCTACCAGGGTGTTTACAAACACTACAGAACCAAGATCATCTACATGTATTGATCAAATTTTTACAGCTTTGTTCATAAGCTCTATCCGTACCCATTGGATGCAGTGATCACAATATAGTGACTATATCCAGAAAAGCCAAAGTTTCCGAAGCTGGCCCTGAAATAGTGTATAAGAGATCTGATATGACTCTTATGTGGATGATGTTAAAAATGATTGTTGGTCTGATGTGATCAATGAGGAGCATCCAGACGCTGCACATTATTTATTTATTGAATTGCTTCTTCCAATTATTGATAAACATGCACCTGTTAAGAAACTGACTGTTAGAACTGTTGAGGCTCCATGGATTGATGAGGAATTGAAAAACTGTATGGTTGAAAGAGATGGGCAAAAGGAAGTGGCTAATAAGTCTGGCTGCACATCTGACTGGTTGACTTACCGCAAATTGAGAAGTTATGTGACTAAACTCAACAAAAAGAAGAAGAAACTATATTATGAAGCCAAGATCAATGATATAAAGAATGATGGAAGTACTTTAACTGAAAGTATTGGGCAGAAAGACAAATTCAACTCCATCTTTCATCAAATCAGTTGGCTTATTCATCACAAAACCATTTGATGTTGGCAATTATTTTAAAGATTACTTCACTGGCAAAGTGGGCAAACGTAGGCAGGAAATGCCAACAACGAACATTAAGCCGTGGTATTCATGGATAGCAAAATAAGTAATGAAAGAAAAGCATTTTTTGTTTGAAATTTGTCAAGTTAGTGTGGGAGAGGTGGAAAAATTATTGTTATTAATCAATAAAGACAAACCTCCTGGCATTGACAACTTAGATGGAAAGCTACTGAGGATGGTAGCTGACTCTATAGCCACTCCTATCTGTCATATCTTTAATCTGAGCATAGAGGAAAGTCTTTGTCCTCAGGCCTGGAGAGAAGCCAAAGTCATTCCGCTACCAAAGAGTGGTAAAGCGGCCTTTACTGGTTCTAACAGCAGACCTATCAGCTTGCTGCCAGCTCCTAGGAAACTGTTGGGGAAAAAATGGTGTTTGACCAAATACAATGTTATTTCTCTGTAAACAACTTAACAACAGACTTTCAGCATGCTTATAGAGAAGGGCACTCACAACTGCCATGGTCAAAACATAGAGATTCAATGGTTGTAAAGATGGGGAGAGGTCTGTCCGTGATAAACAATATGCTCTGGTTTTTTGACATCACACTCCTGCAGGTTCTAGTTTTATCTTATCTTGATTATTGTCCAGTCATATAGTTAAGTGCTGCAAAGAAGGAACTCGTTAAGTGCTGCAAAGAAGGAACCCCCCCCCCCCCCCCCCCGACATGCCACCAGGGGTCTTTTCAGAACAATATGTAGTTCATGTACATCATTGCATGGAACTCCCATCTCATATAGTCAAAGTGAACAGCAAACCTGGTTTCAAATATAAAATAACATATCATGTACAACGCCTCTCCCCCCCCATGTGACCTGCTTGTTGTGTGTATGTACTGTCATGTACGTGTAACTTAATCTTCTAAATATATGTAAATTGTACAGTCTTAATGTATTTTATGTTGTGTCAGACCCTAGTAAGACTAGCTGTGCCATTGGCGTCGGCTAATGGTGATCCTAATAAAATCTAACACAAATCTTTTCAAACATCACCAAACTCAACTGATATTTACATTTTGATGGCTTTATGAAAATCATACAAAACTAACCTTGGTTTATGGCTGCAACGCAAATATGATCAACTTCAGCACCCTGGACAGCGAACTAGCCCCCGTCTGTGTGGCTGCAGCAAAGCTAGAAGACAATTTCATAACACTCAGATAGCAATGATCACTGCATTGAGCTCAATCAAATAAATAATTATTGGGTGGGACAGGTTGGGAGGAAAAGGGCGACTGTAAAGAAAGCTGACACGCCAGCTAACGTTTGCTACATACGCTAGCAAGCTAGCTAAAGTTAGCTACTCACAGCTGATTGTGGAGTTAGCGGTAGCTAGCTAACCACCAAGCTAGCAACCAGTTGGACCGTTTTCCTTCCCCTCGGATGTCAATATAGAACAGCAAAGGTTGCTAGATGTCGATGTCCTAGCTTACTGTGTTGTGTGTGCACTGTTTTCCCTTCGGTTACAGACGGTGAAATTACTGTAAAAACAGTTTTAGACGTCGCCGTGGGACTAGCAGTGGGCATGCTGCCAATGAATTTGCCATTTCCTGAATGTGTAACTATGGCGACTCCAGATATTTAAAGGAACAGCGTCACAGCAAAAAAAACGGAGATATGGGATGACGTCACCGTAATTGGCTAAATCAATCGCAAAGTTGAGACTGCAAAATGTATCCATGACGTGCCAATGATATCTGATCAACCATGTTTTCAATACAAATACAGAGAAATGGCCCTGCAGAGCTCCATCTTAGGTTGGTAATAACTAGACTAGATGATAGGTGTAACAGGTGTGAAACTGCAGCAATCAGCAGTGGGTTTTCATCTTCCCTAGTATTTATCCATAGCACTTGCTTAGAAATTAGAACCAGTTTAGGGGCTGATTAGGCTATACTGTGAGTGAAGGAAATATGAAATTGATGTACTATGTATTTAGATGAGCACCCAGATACCACAGGTAGGGGGCAGCATTGCTCCATGGTTTGAATTCAGCTTGTTTAGATGTGGTTCTTCCCCTCTCTCTCTCTAACTCTCTCTATTTCATCCCATCTCTCTCTGATGGTACACTATCATACATTCTGGTCATGCATGTCGTTTATTGTTCAGAGGGGAGCATTTCAAAAGCAGCTCTTTCTTTAATACCTTGGAACCTTGGAACCTTGACTACAGTAAAACAACAATACTTCCCAGATGGTGAAGGCTGAGGGATGTCTTCTGGGCCTAGCTACCCGTTTTATCTTAGAGCCACACATTTATGCCTCAGCAGCATGGACAGGACAACCTCTCCTCGTTCCCCTCTCTCTCTCTCTTCTCTCTCTACTCTCGGTCTCGTCTCTCCTCTTTCTCTCTGTCATCAAAGTAGGCAGCAGATCACAGTGTGTTTTACAACAGGCAGAACAAAGCCAAGCAGAGCAGGGGATGTATGATAGCAGAGCACCCCTAGAGAGAGAGAGAAAAAGAGAGAGGAAGGGAGGGAGAAAGAGAGAGGAAGGGAGAGAGGGAGAGAGAGACACTTCCCTGTGATGCTGAACACTTAGCCCTGCTAGGAACACCTGCTGAGAGGGACACCTCAGAGGAATGACCAAACTGTGTGTTTGTTTGTCAAATCAAATTGTATTTGTCACATGTTTGGTAAACAACAGGTGTTCACTAAGTAAATGCTTACTTACGGACCCTTCAACAATGTAGAGAGAAAGAACATAGAGAAATAATAGACAAGTAATAACACGTTAAAGTAAAGTAATCATAAATAGACAATGAGTAATGATAACTTGGCTATATATGAGAGGCACCAGTACAGTGTAATGATAACTTGGCTATATATGAGAGGCACCAGTACAGTGTAATGATAACTTGGCTATATATGAGAGGCACCAGTACAGTGTAATGATAACTTGGCTATATATGAGAGGCACCAGTATAGTGTAATGATAACTTGGCTATATATGAGAGGCACCAGTACAGTGTAATGATAACTTGGCTATATATGAGAGGCACCAGTACAGTGTAATGATAACTTGGCTATATATGAGAGGCACCAGTACAGTGTAATGATAACTTGGCTATATATGAGAGGCACCAGTACAGTGTAATGATAACTTGGCTATATATGAGAGGTACACTGCGTGTAATGTATATGTGTATATCGGAGGGGTTGGAAGACAGAAGAAACATTTCCATCATATATGGAAGACTTAAGTATATTTTATTAAATAGGAAAAATAGGCAATTTGAATTTACAGTCTTTAAGAGATGTCTCGAAATTAGTTTGCTTCACTCTTCAAATATTGTAAAAAATCTTAGCCTTAATTGCAATCGACAATAGTTATTGCGGTTCAATAATCACTTCAACTACTGATATTGTAGCAAACCTCTCTATATGAGCCACGTTACAAGTCCTGCCACATGAGGATCTGGGGACCCATGCCAAATCTTTGCAGTCTCCTGAGGGGGGAAAGGTGTTATCGTGCCCTCTTCACAACTGTCTTGGTGTGCTTGAGCCATGATAGTTTGTTGGTGATGTGGACACCAAGAAACTTGAAACCATTGAAGCCATTGTGTTTACAGCAGGTGTATCATAAGGATATGGAAAACATTCCTAAAACAGGACAAGACATATTTTTGTTCTAGATATTGTGCACTTGTTACACACACACACATACAGTTTAAGATGAGGCACAGCCTATGAATAATAGATAGCTTTTTGTGTGGCAAAGAAAATTCAGCATATTTTATGTAGGTCATTTCAAAGTGTACTGAAGACTCATTTTGAGGTACCGTATAGCACAAACTGAGCCTCTCGTCATCTGTGTTAAGACAGCATCACTTTGAATGGAACAAGGAGATATACAGTTGATTTGGTTACGGTCAGGGCTAGGATCGAAATCAATTTTAATCCCGTCAACAACAAAAAAAAAACTCTCAGAGCAGCATTGATGAAAATTGGAATTGAAATGTGAATTTCACTTCCTGATTTGGCTGAATTATTCAAATGGACTCCCAACCCTGGTTACGGTGCACTGTGCATTATCTGTTTCCCTCTGCTCGCTCAAGCTCGACCGTTATTACCTTCAGTTGACCTTTACCAGTGTGTCTTGTGTGAGAGAGATGCACTCTTCGCAAATCAAACAGATGTTAGACATGGCTGGAGAATTGCAATAACCCCCTGGCAAAGCCTGACGAATGCTGATGATGTTGGTTTACAGATGCTTGGAGATTACATAGAAACAAGGTTGGTGCTTGGAGATTACATAGAGACAAGGTTGGTGCTTGGAGATTACATAGAGACAAGGTTGGTGCTTGGAGATTACATAGAGACAAGATTGGTGCTTGGAGATTACATAGAAACAAGGTTGGTGCTTGGAGATTACATAGAGACAAGATTGGTGCTTGGAGATTACATAGAGACAAGGTTGGTGCTTGGAGATTACATAGAGACAAGGTTGGTGCTTGGAGATTACATAGAGACAAGGTTGGTGCTTGGAGATTACATAGAGACAAGATTGGTGCTTGGAGATTACATAGAGACAAGATTGGTGCTTGGAGATTACATAGAAACAAAGTTGGTGCTTGGAGATTACATAGAGACAAGGTCGGTGCTTGGAGATTACATAGAGACAAGGTTGGTGCTTGGAGATTACATAGAGACAAGGTCGGTCCTTGGAGATTACATAGAGACAAGGTTGGTGCTTGGAGATTACATAGAAACAAGGTTGGTTCTTGGAGATTACATAGAGACAAGAATGGTGCTTGGAGATTACATAGAGACAAGGTCGGTGCTTGGAGATTACATAGAGACAAGGTTGGTGCTTGGAGATTACATAGAGACAAGGTCGGTCCTTGGAGATTACATAGAGACAAGGTTGGTGCTTGGAGATTACATAGAAACAAGGTTGGTGCTTGGAGATTACATAGAAACAAGGTTGGTGCTTGGAAACTACTTGTAACAGTACAAATAAAGGCCAATATGTCTGGAGACTACAGCCAGATACAGCAGTCAGCAGACTGGTCTATCTTTAGATACAGGCAGACTGAGACCCTCACCAGCCCTCACACCAGATGTTCCACTGATACTTATTAATAAGGCTATGTGAACTGTTTATTTAATGCCTATAATCCCAGGTAAATCGTCCGAGATCATATTACACTGTAAATAGTGATCGGAATTGAAAATTATTCGAATTTCCTTGTCACGCCCTGACCTTAGAGAGCCTTTTTATGTCTCTATTTGGTTTGCTCAGGGTGTGATTTGGGTGGGCATTGTATGTTTTTGTTTTCTATGATTTTGTATTTGTATGTTTTGGCCGGGTATGGTTCTCAATCAGAGACAGCTGTCTATCGTTGTCTCTGATTGGGAACCATACTTAGGTAGCCCTTTTCCCTCCTTTCAGTGTGGGACGTTAACTTTGTTTGTGGCACATAGCCCTTAAGTTTCACGGTTGTTTTGTATTGTTTATTGTTTTTGTCGGCGTTATTTCTAAATAAAAGGAATATGTACGCTCACCACGCTGCGCTTTGGTCCTCTTCATTCGACCACCGTGACATTCCAGAAGGTATCAGATTTTCTTTCTTGTTTGATTATATTTTTAATCAGACACATTGCTGAATTTTGATGTTGTTGGATTACAGACCAAGGTGTTTGGAGACTCAAGCCCAGATTCAGGCCAACTGACGATCTGAAAGACTGTTGGTATAACTCAGAGGGTCTTAATAACTCATCTGGTACGACTGCTGTTCCTCGGCTACCGTAACTATGCTACTCCTTGTACAGCTAAGTACTGGCACTTTAATCATTATTTACCATTCACATAGTATAGTATGGTATAGAACACTATAGTACACTATATTATAGTACACTACAGTACAGTACAGTATAGTACAGTATGAGGTGCTGCTGCAGATGCATCACCTGCTCGCAGTTTAAAAACACAGTATAGTATTGTACGGTATAGTACAGTATAGTACAGTATAATATAGTACAGTAGAGTGTAGTACAGTACAGTACAGCACAGTATTGCACAGTATAGTATAGTATTGTACACTATAGTATAGTATAGTACAGTATGGTACAGTATAGTCAAGTATAGTACAGTAGAGTATAGTATGGTATAGTATAGTACATCCAATGTCTCCTTAGAAGTGCTTGTTAACTAATGTGTTTGCGTAGTAGGCCCTCACTGCAGATGTTCCGCTGACACGTCTCCTGTCTTTAACCATTACTTTAACAGGTAAGTTGTTTAAGAACAAACTGCTATAAATGGTGATCACAATTCAAAATGATACGCCTATAGGATCAAACTTTTTATGATGAATTATTCAGTTTAAAAACAATTTTGTTGTGTAGCAACTTAGCACACCTGGGATTCCCCATGATTCCCCATGATTCCACACCTGGGATTCCCCATGATTCCACACCTGAGATTCCACAGCTGGGATTCCCTGTGATTCCCCATGATTCCACACCTGGGATTCCCCATGATTCCCCATGATTCCACACCTGGGATTCCACACCTGGGATTCCCCATGATTCCCCATGATTCCACACCTGGGATTCCCCATGATTCCCCATGATTCCACACCTGGGATTACCCATGATTCCACACCTGAGATTCCCCATGATTCCCTGTGATTCCCCATGATTCCACACCTGGGATTCCCCGTGATTCCCCATGATTCCACACCTGAGATTCCAGACCTGGCATTCCCCGTGATTCCCCATGATTCCACGTGATTCCCCATGATTCCACCCCTGGGATTCCCCATGATTCCACACCTGGGATTCCCCGTGATTCCCCATGATTCCACACCTGGGATTCCCTGTGATTCCCCATGATTCCACACCTGGGATTCCCCGGGATTCCCCATGATTCCACACCTGAGATTCCACACCTGGGATTCCCCATGATTCCCCATGATTCCACACCTGAGATTCCACACTTGGGATTCCCCATGATTCCCCATGATTCCACACCTGAGATTCCACACCTGGGATTCCCCATGATTCCCCATCTGAGATTCCACACTTGGGATTCCCCATGATTCCCCATGATTCCACACCTGAGATTCCACACCTGGGATTCCCCATGATTCCCCGTGATTCCCCATGACTCCCCATGATTCCACACGTGGGATTCCCCATGATTCCCCGTGATTCTCCATGATTCCACACCTGGGATTCCCCATGATTCCCCGTGATTCCCCATGACTCCCCATGATTCCACACGTGGGATTCCACACCTGGGATTCCCCATGATTCCACACCTGAGATTCCACACCTGGGATTCCCCATGATTCCCCGTGATTCCCTGTGATTCCCCATGGTTCCACACCTGAGATTCCACACGTGGGGTTCCCCATGATTCAGTTGAGGAAGTACTAAGATGATGAGCCACTGGCCTTTTGAGATATGCCTTGAGTTACTGATACATTCCCTTTTAACATGATAATTACAGTCATAATGACTGGTTTATTTCACCAATCTACACCATGCAGCTGCAGAAAAAAGAAAATCAGACGGAGAGGGAGGCAGAGAGAGAAAGAGAGACAGAGATTCCTTGTATATACTCTGTACTCCATCCCAGGCAGACATCAGCTGGTATGGTCTTTATATAACCATGATACAGAAGAACAGCTGAGAACAGGATAAGGTGCTACTGCAGATGAATCACTTGCTCACACATACACACACACACACGGACATTATCATATGCTCAGATGATGTTCATACATTTCAATATCACACTTTTCTTTCTGGAAAACTGCAAAACATATTTATTATTAGTGATATGTTGGAATCTGAGTAAAAATGTTCAACTCAAGGAACAAGTCTGAACTTGATATACATTTGCATACATCAGCTGTTTTATCATTCATTATAGATTGGGTCAAAGAAGATAGAATGTCCTTAAAAGATTACCATCGTCCTCTTGTTTCTCTCTCTCTTTATAGCTTCATGCAATTCAGGAAGTAGTTCATTAAGGGACTCTGTATATAGCAGCAACTATTCAGGTCCACAGCAGGTATCCTATTCTAAGGAAAGGTATCCACAGGGGCTATTGTTAATGAATTATAACCATACTTTTATAGTCAATTTGGCAGGAAGGTGCTGTAAAATGTCCCTGATTACATTGCTAAAGTCAGCCATCTACCACAGATAAAAACGTGACAGCCTGAGAAGAGAATTACATCCCTGTAGACCACAATAACTCTACAGCTACATCTATTGGCTTTTCTTTAGGTTGGGCTACTCACAGGATAGGAACAATGTAGCCAAGAAAATCATTTGTTGTTCAAAGCTTGAGGAGAACAGGGAGTTCAATTAGAAAGTCAGTTGTTAATTTTAAAGCTGGGTAATGAACATCTCTGCTTTGGGGGCTTCTCTGTCTCCTCTCTGTCTCCTCTCTGTCTCCTCTCTGTCTCCTCTCTGTCTCCTCTCTGTCTCCTCTCTGTCTCCTCTCTGTCTCCTCTCTGTCTCCTCTCTGTCTCCTCTCTGTCTCCTCTCTGTCTCCTCAAATAAAATAAAATACATTTGTATTTGTCACATACACATGATTAGCAGTTAATGCGAGTGTAGCGAAACGCTTGTGCTTCTAGTTCCGACCATGCAGTAATATCTAACAAGTAATCTAACAATTTCACAACAACTACCTTATACACACAAGTGTAAAGGAATAAATAAGAATATGTACATAAAAATATATGGATGAGTGATGGCCGAACGGCAAAGGCAAGATGCGGTAGATGGCATAGAGTACAGTATATACATATGAGATGAGTAATGTAGGGTATGTAAACATTATATAAAGTGGCATTGTTTAAAGTGGCTAGTGATACATTTATTACATCCAATTTTTTATTATTAAAGTGGCTAGAGATGAGTCAGTATGTTGGCAGCAGCCACTCAATGTTAGTGACGTCTGTTTAACAGTCTGATGGCCTTGAGATAGAAGCTGTTTTTCAGTCCCAGCTTTGATAAACCTGTACTGACCTCGCCTTCTGGATGATAGCGGGGTGAACAGGCAGTGGCTCGGGTGGTTGTTGTCCTTGATGATCTTTTTGGCCTTTCTGTGACATCAGGTGGTGTAGGTGTCCTGGAGGGCAGGTAGTTTGCCCCCGGTTGATGCGTTGTGCAGACCTCACTACCCTCTGTAGAGCCTTACAGTTGTGGGCGGAGCAGTTGCCGTACCAGGCGGTGATACAGCCAACAGGATGCTCTCGATTGTGCATCTGTAAAGGTTTGTGAGTGTTTTTGGTGACAAGCCACATTTCTTCAGCCTCCTGAGGTTGAAGAGGCACTGCTGCGCCTTCTTCACCAATCTGTCTGTGTGGGTGGACCATTTCAGTTTGTCCGTGATGTGTACGCCGAGGAACTTAAAACTTTCTACCCTCTCCACTACTGTCCCGTTGATGTGGATAGGGGGCTGCTCCTTGAAGTCCACAATCATCTCCTTAGTTTTTTTGACATTGAGTGTGATGTTATGTTCCTGACACCACACTCCGAGGGCTCTCACCTCCTCCCTGTAGGCCGTCTCGTTGTTGTTGGTAATCAAGCCTACCACTGTGTCATCTGCAAACTTGATGATTGAGTTGGAGGCATGCAATCCCACGCAGTCATGGGTGAACAGGGAGTACAGGAGAGGGCTGAGAATGCACCCTTGTGGGGCCCCAGTGTTGAGGATCAGCGGGGTGGAGATGTTGTTTCCTACCCTCACCACCTGGGTGCGGCCCGTCAGGAAGTCCAGGACCCAGTTGCACAGGGCGGGGTCGAGACCCAGTATCTCAAGCTTAATTACAAGTTTGGAAGGTACTATGGTGTTAAATGTTGAGCTGTAGTCGATGAACAGCATTCTTACATAGGTATTCCTCTTGTCCAGATGGGTTAGGACAGTGTGCAGTGTGATTGCGATTGCGTCGACTATGGACCTATTGGGGTGGTAAGAAAATTGGAGTGGGTCTAGGGTGTCAGGTAGGGTGGAATTGATATGGTCCTTGACTAGTCTCTCAAAGCGCTTCATGATGACAGAAGTGAGTGCTACGCGGCGATAATCATTTAGCTCAGTTACTTTAGCTTTCTTAGGATCAGGAACAATGGTGGTCCTCTTGAAGCATGTGGGAACAACAGACTGGGAAAAGGATTGATTGAATATTTCTGTAAACACACCAGCCAGCTGGTCTGCGCATGCTCTGAGGACGCGGCTAGGGATGCCATCTGGGCCGGCAGCCTTGCGAGGGTTAACACATTTAAATATTTTACTCACATTGGCTGCAGTGAAGGAGAGCCCACAGGTTTTGGTAGCGGGCCATGTCGGTGGCACTGTATTGTCCTCAAAGCGAGCAAAGAAGATGTTTAGTTTGTCTGACATCGTGGTCCTCGACGGGGCTGGTTTTCTTTTTGTAGTCCGTGATTGAGTGTAGACCCTGCCACATACCTCTCGTGTCTGAGCCGTTGAATTGCGACTCAACTTTGTCTCTATACTGACACTTAGCTTGTTTGATTGTCTTGCGGAGGGAATAGTTACACTGTTTGTATTCGGTCATGTTTCCGGTCACCTTGCCCTGATTAAAAGCAGAGGTTTGCGCTTTGAGTTTTGCGTGAATGCTGCCATCAATCCACGGTTTCTGGTTGGGGAAGGTTTTAATACTCGCTGCGGTTACAACATCACCGATGCACTTGCTAATAAACTCGCTCACCGAATCAGCCTATTCATCAATGTTATTGTCCGACGCTTTGCGGAACATATCCCAGTCCACGTGATCGAAGCAATCTTGAAGCGTGGAATCCGATTGGTCGGACCAGCATTGAACAGACATGAGCACGGGCGTTTCCTGTTTTAGTTTCTGTCTATAGGCTGGGAGCAACAAAATGGAGTCGTGGTCAGATTTTCCGAAAGGAGGGCTGGGGAGGGCTTTGTTTGCGTCGTGGAAGTTAGAATAACAATGATCCAGGGTTTTGCCAGCCCGGATTGCGCATTCGATATGCTGATAAAATGTAGGGAGCCTAGTTTTCAGATTAGCCTTGTTAAAATCCCCAGCTACAATAAATGCAGCCTCAAGATATGTGGTTTCCAGTTTACATAGAGTCCAATGAAGTTCTTTCAGGGCCGTCGATGTGTCTGCTTGGGGGGGATATACACGACTGTGATTATAATCCTCTATGTCTCTTCTCTGACTCCTCTGTCTCGTCCATGTCTCGTCTCTGTCTCGTCTTCGTCTCCTCTGTCTCCTTTCTGTCTCCAGTATATAGGGAATAGGGTGCCACGTGGGATTAAGACCTCCAGAATATTAATCACAGCCTCGTCTACATTTGAAATAATTTGTGGAATTTCTCAAATCTTGTTATGTTCCTCGGGCCATCTTGCCAGTGCTGAGACTATCGTTCCTGGTTAGGCTTGATCACATTCTGTGTAATATTGATTTTCACTGTACCTAATTGAAGTCATATGTTGCCTGTGATAGCACTCCAATGCATCTCAGGTAAAGTAGATGCGAACCGGTCTTAAAACAAATTGGCCGTGCACTTATCAAATCAAACTTTATTTGTCACAGACCGTGAAATGCTTACTTTCAAGCCCTTAACCAACAGTTCAATAGACAAAAATAAAGTAATAATTAAAAGTAACACAATAAACACAACAATAACGAGGCTATATACAGAGGACACCGGTTCCCGAGTCAGTGTGCAGGGGTACAGGCTAGTTGAGGTAATCTGTACATGTAGGTGGGGGTGAAGTGACTATGCATAGATAGTAAGATAATAAACAGCGAGTAGCAGCAGTGCCCTGGTAAAAAAATAAAGTGCTTAATATTGTGACATTTGTGGCTTTTCAGAAACAGCCATCGACTTGCAACTTTTCACATGTCAAACAAGTGGAGTCAGAGCGGGAGGAGAAGGATGGTTAACATGCACATTTGATTGATTGATTTTATTTGGTAATTAAAAAATATACAGTAGCAGTGTAAAGTTTGGACACACCTACTCATTTCATTTTTGGGGGGATTTGCACTATTTTCTACATTGTAGAATAATAGTGAAGACATTACAACATTGAAATAACACAGGTGTTATCATGTAGGAAGCAAAAAATTGTTAAACAAATCAAAAATATATATATTGTTTTGCCTGACCTCACTAATGCTCTTGTGGCTGAATGGAACCACGTCTCCGCAGCAATGTTCCAACATCTAGTGGAAAGTCTTCATAGAAGAGTGGAGGCAGTTATAGCAGCAAAGGGGGGACAAACTCCATATTAATGACTTCCCAGAAGAGTGGAGGCAGTTATAGCAGCAAAGGGGGGACAAACTCCATATTAATGACTTCCCAGAAGAGTGGAGGCAGTTATAGCAGCAAAGGGGGGACAAACTCCATATTAATGACTTCCCAGAAGAGTGGAGGCAGTTATAGCAGCAAAGGGGGACCAACTCCATATTAATGCCCATGATTTTGGAATGAGATGTTCGATGCGCAGGTGTCCACATACTGTTGGTCATGTATTGTATTTCCATTGAGCTCCCTCAAAGTGCATTGTGCATTTACTTTCTGTGGAGGTGAATAATATGTGTGTCAATCTAAATTGATGTCCCTGTATTAACTACCAGTGGTGGAAAAAGTACCCAAATATCATACTTGAGTAAAAGTAAATATACTGTACCTTAATAGAAAATTACTCAAGTAAAAGTGAAAGTCACCCAGTAAAATACTAAAGTAAAAGTCTAAAAGTATTTGGTTTAAAATATACTTAAGAATCAAAAGTAAATGTAATTGCTAAAATATACTTAAGTGTCAAAATTAAAATGAAGATGATAAATTATTTCAAATTCCTTATATTAATCAGACCAGATTTACTACCGATAGCCAGGGGCATATATTTTTTTTTTTTACGGCTAGCCAGGGGCATACTCCAACAACAATTACAAAAAAATGATTTGTGTTAAGTGAGTACACCAGACCAGAGGCATTAAGGATTACCAGGGATGTTCTCATGATAAATGTCACATCATTGATTGCCTCCCCTCTATCTATCACTTCCTCAATTTCATTTTCCCGTGTCTGCATTGATGTTGTTTTGTTTCTCTTGTCCAGACGCTGTTCATGTTTAGTTTCTTGTCTATTTATTGTTAAGTCCTCACCCTGTACTTGCTTCCCGTCTCCCAGCGTCTGTAGTTACGGAAACGTTACAGAATGCAGACACCACAATTGGAAGCATCAGGGAGTTTTGTTTAGTTTTTTGTTGGTGACGTTGGGTCCGGGTGCCGCTGCAAAAGCAACCGGTATGCCTCAGCTGGCTCGAGAGGCTAACAAGCCTCGGGTGGCTCTGCAGGCTCCCACACCATACCTCAGCCGGCTCGTCTGGCTCCCGCGCCTCGGCCGGCTCTTCGGGCTCCTGCGCCTCAGCCTTAAGTAGTCCTTTAAAGTATTTTTATTTAAGTACTTTACACCACAGTTAACTACTCAGTCTCCTCATCACAACAGCCTCTCTATCCAGCTCTACTGTACATCCCTGCTGAGTCTCCTCATCACAACAGCCTCTCTATCCAGCCCTACTGTACATCCCCTGCTGAGTCTCCTTATCACAACAGACTCTCTATCCAGCCCTACTGTACATCCCCTGCTGAGTCTCCTTATCACAACAGACTCTCTATCCAGCCCTACTGTACATCCCCTGCTGAGTCTCCTTATCGCAACAGACTCTCTATCCAGCTCTACTGTACATCACTACTGAGTCTCCTCATCACAACAGCCTCTCTATCCAGCTCTACTGTACATCCCTGCTGAGTCTCCTTATCACAACAGACTCTCTATCCAGCCCTACTGTACATCCCCTGCTGAGTCTCCACATCACAACAGACTCTCTATCCAGCTCTACTGTACATCCCTGCTGAGTCTCCTCATCACAACGTCCTCTCTATCCAGCCCTACTGTACATCCCCTGCTGAGTCTCCTTATCACAACAGACTCTCTATCCAGCTCTACTGTACATCACTGCTGAGTCTCCACATCACAACAGACTCTATATCCAGCTCTACTGTACATCCCTGCTGAGTCTCCTCATCACAACGTCCTCTCTATCCAGCCCTACTGTACATCCCCTGCTGAGTCTCCTTATCACAACAGCCTCTCTATCCAGCTCTACTGTACATCCCTGCTGAGTCTCCTTATCACAACAGACTCTCTATCCAGCCCTACTGTACATCCCCTGCTGAGTCTCCACATCACAACAGACTCTCTATCCAGCTCTACTGTACATCACTGCTGAGTCTCCTCATCACAACGTCCTCTCTATCCAGCTCTACTGTACATCAGTGTTGAGTCTCCTCATCACAACAGCCTCTCTATCCAGCCCTACTGTACATCCCCTGCTGAGTCTCCTTATCACAACAGACTCTCTATCCAGCCCTACTGTACATCACTACTGAGTCTCCTCATCACAACAGACTCTCTATCCAGCTCTACTGTACATCCCCTGCTGAGTTTCCTTATCACAACAGACTCTCTATCCAGCTCTACTGTACATCACTGCTGAGTCTCCTCATCACAACAGACTCTCTATCCAGCTCTACTGTACATCACTGCTGAGTCTCCTTATCACAACAGACTCTCTATCCAGCCCTACTGTACATCACTGCTGAGTCTCCACATCACAACAGCCTCTCTATCCAGCCCTACTGTACATCCCTGCTGAGTCTCCTCATCACAACAGACTCTCTATCCAGCTCTACTGTACATCACTACTGAGTCTCCTCATCACAACAGACTCTCTATCCAGCTCTACTGTACATCACTGCTGAGTCTCCTTATCACAACAGCATCTCTATCCAGCCCTACTGTACATCCCTGCTGAGTCTCCTCATCACAACAGACTCTCTATCCAGCCCTATCCAGTCCCCAAGGAGAGGCTTGAGAACCCTCGGTACAGGCTATTAAACAACATGCTAACTCAAAATCACTCAGCAGGAACAAGCCAGCCAGGTAGCTGTTGACTTTAGCACTGTCACAAACATAGACTATCATCTTTTTTAACAATAGCCTTGTTGAAATCAAAACGTCTCCACGTGCAAATTCGTTGTCTTGCAATTACACAGGCTGTCAGTTACCCAATTTATTGGTGGACTCAACATCTCTGCACATTACCGGCAGTGAGTTAGAGCAACACAACGTAATAGGTGTAATTAAAAGAATATTGATAAAGGAAAGAGGAAATGCTGTGCAGAGCAGAACTCACGGCTGAGCGACAGTGGAGCCAACTTAGAGATGGAGATAAAAACAAATAGTATCCACTCTGTGATTCAGCCAAATGATGTGTACTTGTAACGGCAGATTTCCTCCTCTTCGTCTGAAGAGGAGGTGTAGCAGGGATCGGACCAAAGCGCAGCAGCGTGGTTAGTGTTTAGCATGTTTTAATAATGACAAAAACGTGAACACTACATACTACAAAACAATAATTGTGAAAAAAAACGAAACAGTCCTATCTGGTGCATAGACACAAAGACAGAAGACAACCACCCACAAAAACCCCAACACAAAACAGGCTACCTAAATATGGTTCCCAATCAGAGACAATGACTAACACCTGCCTCTGATTGAGAACCATATCAGGCCAAACATAGAAACAGGAAAACTAGACACACAACATAGAATGCCCACTCAGCTCACGTCCTGACCAACACTAAAACAAAGAAAACACAAAAAGAACTATGGTCAGAACGTGACAGTACTCCGCTTTTCACTATACTCCAACTCCACTCCACTCACATGCTCTGGTGTCCATTTGCCTAAATAAAAAATACAAATATATAGCATTCATTGCTATGCTGATTGCTATGATGAAATTGTTCTGATTGAGAGAGGTGCACAGAGAGGTGCATTATCATCATTTTCAAGATATTATTCCACTGCTTTTAATGCTGCGATTTACTCCTACAGTAAGTGAAAGGGGGATTATTAGCTGAAGAACATCAACAATCTGAGGGGGTCAATACAATGTATCGACATTCGCTGTTATCGTACGGTATCAATATTTCATTGCATGACCATTCCATTTCTTCATATGGCCATTCCATTTGAGCTTATGACCATTCCATTTGATCTTATGACCATTCCATTTGATATTTTGACCATTCCATTTGAGCTTATGACCATTCCATTTCCTCATATGACCATTCCATTTGATATTTTGACCATTCCATTTGAGCTTATGACCATTCCATTTGATATTTTGACCATTCCATTTGAGCTTATGACCATTCCATTTCCTCATATGACCATTCCATTTGATATTTTGACCATTCCATTTGATCTTATGACCATTCCATTTGATCTTATGACCATTCCATTTGATATTTTGACCATTCCATTTGAGCTTATGACCATTCCATTTCCTCATATGACCATTCCATTTGATATTTTGACCATTCCATTTGAGCTTATGACCATTCCATTTGATATTTTGACCATTCCATTTGAGCTTATGACCATTCCATTTGATATTTTGACCATTCCATTTGATATTTTGACCATTCCATTTGAGCTTATGACCATTCCATTTGAGCTTATGACCATTCTATTTGAGCTTATGACCATTCCATTTGAGTTTATGACCATTCCATTTGATATTTTGACCATTCCATTTGAGCTTATGACCATTCCATATGATTGCATAACCATTCCTTTTTATGATACGACCATTCCATTTGTCAGAAGCATGACTAGAGGCCTGCTCATAGTGGGTTGTAGTGCTGGGGAAAGGGCAGGGGACAGTACAGTAAGGACAGAACAGAACCCAACAGGCAGGTCAGCTGTAGGAGAGGAATGACCTGCTGTACTCTACCTTCCCTTTTCCCTGGAGCGCGCGCACACACACACACACACACACACACACACACACACACACACACACAAGGGCTGCTCTAATTAGCCACAAACAGCCCTCACTCTAACAAACTGTCCTGCTTGTTAAAGGACAATTCCACCTAAAAACTATATTTTGGTATAGTTTTACAGCCGGTATGATGCAAAGGGAGCACCATATGATGATAAATGCATCCTACTGGATGTATTTCTATATCATTATAACTAAGAGGTACCACTTTATATTAAAATGTGATATGTACATACCTATTATGCTACTATATAGCTACATGGTGTTAATGCCACTCAAGGGTTAGGGTTAGTGGGACTGACTAATCCAAAAGCTTTTGAGATATTTCGGTATTCAAACTTTTGGAAAAAACTTTTTGTGAGTTTAACACATATGCCCTGTTTCCTGGATATACGTATATTAAGCTTTGTCCTAGACTAAGCATTGTCAATTAAAACATCTTAATTAAACAGGGTTTTTAGGCTAGGACTAGCATGAATATGTGTCCGGGACATCAGAACATAATGGATATGTGAGGGGAAACGTATACCACTTTTTTTAAAGGAAATATTAGCTTTTGTCTGAAGCCGAATAAGAAGGGAAATTCATACAAAAAAACATAAGTCCAGGACTTTTTAGTCCAGGAATGGGCTTAATCTGTATCCGGGAAAACTTCCTCATAATGTTTAAATCAGCAGAATGGGGTGATGTCTTACAAGAAAAAACATGTTTCAATTCCAAGTACATTAATGTGATAACCCTACCCTACAGTATTAGGGTACGTAGCAACGATAAATTAAATAAGAATGGTAAATATTATAATGCCGGTAAATGTAATAACTTTTTTTCTTTTGAATGACTTTTAGATTTGTATGTAATAAACTCGGTAAATGTAATAAAATGTTGAGCGGTTTACATAATTTTTCTTCCCTCTAAGTGTAACAATTTATTCCATTAATAAGAGTCTATTGACGCACCCGTGCTTCAATCTAAGTAATGTAATAAAATAATCTGTACATTTAAATTAGAGGTCATTTTTTTTGCATGGGCTGCGTCTCAATCCACTGCATTTCAGAAGGAGGCCAAGCTACAGCGATGTTTGTCTGACCATGAGACATCGCGAAAAATCAGACCTTCTTCTCGAAAACGTCTGTAGCGTCCGAACGGTGTGGTTTACAAACTAATATGACCAAGTTTCACAGGACTCGTCTGAAGGTGACTCATAAAATGAATGGAAGTATGGAGGTAGTTTTGTGCCAACAAAAATAAGGTGTTAAATATAAAAACTAAAATGTTTCCTGAGCTTTCTTATATCTCCTAGAAATAGGACAGACACTTCAAAACCTTCTTCCTTTTGATAATTTTTCCCCAATATTTTTGCATTTTATGAATGTGTTATCCAATGCATTTCCATGGACGTTAGCAGAAAAGGAAAAATTCTATATATATATATATTTTGAAGGGGTCCTAAATTTAGGACCTGAAGGGGTCCTAAATTCAAAATCAAATAGCTTAATGATCCATGGTACGACCACCTTAAAACAATTCCATATGTTAGCTTAGTCATTAGGAAGTCACGAAATTGTCCCCTAAAGTCATAAAGGCATTGTGTCATGGTACCTGGAGGTTTTGTCTAGTTCCTGGTGACGTCCCCAAGGATGTTTTAAGGACATTCTGTCATGGTCACCTAGAGGTTTTGTCTAGTTCCCGGTTTGTCCCGGGATATCCCTGAGGTCATTTCTAGGACATTCTGGGGACGTTGCGTCATGGTCCCCTGGAGGTTTAGTATAGTCCCCGGTTTGTCCCAGAGGACATTCTTGGGACGTTGTGTCATGGAAAAAACTCTTTCCTCTCAAGGATCCACCCCTTTTTTTCACCTAAAAGGACATACCCAAATCTAACTACCTGTAGCTCAGGACCTGAAGCGAGGTTATGCATATTTTTTATACCATTTGAAAGGGAACACTTTGAAGTTTGTGGAAATGTGAAATTAATGTAGGAGAATATAACAAATTAGATCTGGTGAAAGACAATAGTTGTACCTTCAACTTTGAAATGCAAGAGAAAGGCCCTAATCTATTATTCCAGCTCTGGCGCAATTTAGATTTTGGCCACTAGATGGCAGTAGTGTATGTGCAATGTTTTGCGCTCTCCTCAAACAATAGCATGGTATTATTTCACTGTAAAAGCTACTGTAAATTGGACAGTGCAGTTAGATTAACAGGAATTTAAGCTTTCTGCCCATATCAGATATGTCTATGTCCTGGTATATTTTCACGTTACTTACAACCTCATGCTAACCACATTAGCCTACGTTAGCTTAACCGTCCCGTGGGTGGGGACACCGATCCCATAGAGGTTTTAAACAAGGGGCTTGAAATAGCCTACTTGAAAATGTCCTCAATTTGGGGCTTGAAATGTTATTGTAATTAATGTCGCCAATTTATTCGTTCTGCTCACTTCTACTTATCCGTGATATTATTTTTGTTCCGTTTTTGTGAGATGTGCAGGAAACTTGTTTGTTTCCTGCCACTTCAGATAAAAAAGTGTTGCGCTACTCTGTTGCGGTAAAAACCACATGCGGTTATTATGAGGATGACATCTAATGGTAGCTTCAACATGGCTTTCAGTGCATATCCTTCCTTTAAAAAAGGAACCTGGTTTTATTTTGAAATGTTATTGTAATTAATGTCGCCAATTTATTCGTTCTTCTGCTCACTTCTACTTATCCGTGATATTATTTTTGTTCCGTTTTTGTGAGATGTGCAGGAAACTTGTTTGATTCCTGCCACTTCAGATAAAAAAAGTGTTGCGCTACTCTGTTGCGGTAAAAACCACATGCGGTTATTATGAGGATGACATCTAATGGTAGCTTCAACATGGCTTTCAGTGCATATCCTTCCTTTAAAAAAGGAACCTGGTTTTAGGCCACTTCGTCATTATAAAACAGCGAGATCAGTGAGATTCAAATGGTGAGATTAATGCTACCACTATTGATGGCTTTATTATGTGTTCCTGAGTCGGCCACGTAGGCTACAGGAAAATCACCATGCATCCATTCAATCTATTTAGTCAGGCAACGTCTACATTATTCTCACATAAAGGTTTTAACGTAGATGCTGCGAGTCGAGAAGCAGGTGGTACGTTTAATATAACAAGTATCATGGAATGATACAACGTAGGAGTGGCGTCTAGACACGAACAATGAAAACAATACTGCCTGGGGAAAGAACACAAGGGAGTGCCAGATAAAGGGGAGGTAATGAGTGAGGTAATGGAGTCCAGGTGTGCCTAATGATGCGGGCGGCAGGTAGCCTAGTGGTTAGAGCGTTGGACTAGTAACCGAAAACCGTTGCAAGATCGAATCCCCGAGCTGACAAGGTAAAAATCTGTCGTTCTGCCCCTGAACAAGGCAGTTAACCCACTGTTCCTAGGCCGTCATTGAAAATAAGAGTTTGTTCTTAACTGACTTGCCTAGTTAAATAAAGGTAAAACAAACAAAAAAAATGTAATGATGAATTACAGATGCGCAGTTAGTAAACCGGTAACGTCGAACGCTAGAGGGGATGAGCGGGAGTAGACGTAACAATGGGCTGCTACAGGATCGTCACCATAAATGCATTCAATCTATTTAGTCATGCAATTCCTACATTATTCTCACATTTGTATTTATTTAACCTTTATTTAACTAGGCAAGTCAGTTAAGAACAAATTCTTATTTGCGACGACGGCCTACCAGGGAACAGCGGGTTAACTGCCTTGTTCAGGGGCAGATCGACAGATTTTTACCTTGTTAGCTCGAGATTTAATCTAGCAACCTTTAGGACCTCTATACCAGGTGGTGTCAGAGGAATGCCCCAAAAAATTGTCAAGCACTCCAGCCACCCAAGTCATAAACTGTTCTCTCTGCCACCGCACGGCAAGCGGTATCGGTGCACCAAGTCTGGGACAAAAAGGCTCCTAAACAGCTTATATCGGGAAGAGCAGCTGCTGTTTTGGCAGCAGCTAATGGGGATCCTTAATAAATACAAGTACAAATACCCCCAAGCCATAAGACTGCTGAACAATTGTTTTTATTTTACCAGGTAAGTTGACTGAGAACACATTCTCAGCAACAGCCTGGGGAACAGTTACAGTGGGGGGGGGGGGGGGGGGGGTGAATGAACCTTTTTGAAGTTGGGGATGATTAGGTGGCCATGATGGTATGGTTGGGAATTTAGACAGGACACCAGGTTTAACACTCCTACTCTTACGACAAGTGCCATGGGATCTTCAGTGATCACAGAGAGTCAGGACAGCCATTTAACGTCCCATCCGAAAGAAAGCACCTTACACAGGGCAATGTCACCAATCACTGCCCAGGGGCATTGGCATATTTTTGGGGGGACCAAAATAAAGACTGCCTCCTACTGGCCTTCGAACACCACTTCCAGCAGAATTTCCAGCAGTTACAATCTATTTCTGATATCTCTATACAAAAAACTGTCCGACAGCTAGATCCAGGATTCTTACAGGAAGTAACTACGATTCTTATATGATATAACCAGGGGCGCAACTTTCATTGGGGACGGGGGGAAAATTCTGAAATTGCATTTTTGTCCCACCCCAGTTTGATTATTGGAATGTGATCCAAAATGAGGCAACGGTGTGTTTTACGACCATGCCGTGTTTATCCGACAGAAAGAATAAAAAAATTAAATGATGTCCCCCTCACTTCTAAAACCGAAGTTGCGCCCCCTGGATTTAACGACAACTTACAATGCCATAAATACAAGGACAGAAAAGTAATGTTTTATATAACATGATTTTGGACAAGTACGTCAAGACACCAACCATGAGAAAGGGTTAGACTCGTGAAGTTGATTGCTATGACATGACAAAGTTTGGCAGATTATTATCAATGATTTGTCAACAGCTGTAACAAGTTGTCCAGTGTAGGAAATCCTCACTGGTATGCTAGTATATAGGAAGTTAATGATTACAAGAATACCCATAACATGATTCAGCCACCATGTTATGAATAGCAGTACTCAGTGATGTGTTGGATTTGCCCCCAAAACATAATGCTTTCTATTCAGGACGAAAAATAACATTTATTTGTTTTTTTTCATGTTTACTTTAGTGCAAACAGGATGCATGTTATGGGATATGTTGTGTTCAGTACTGGCTTCCTTCTTTTCACTCTGTCATTTAGGTTAGTATTGTGGAGTAACTACAATGTTGTTGATCCATTCCCAGTTTTCTCCAATTTTTTTCTTATTACAGCTATTAAACTGTTATATGTACAATACTACAGGAAACGTATGATCTCTGTAATTGCAAACAAAGGTTTCTTAACCAAATATTAAGTTCTGCTTTTCGGATGTATCAAATACTTATGTCATGCAATAAAATGTAAATTATTTACTTAAAAATCATACAATGTGATTTCCTGGATTTTTGTTTTAGATTCCGTCTCTCACAGTTGAAGTGTACCTATGATAAAAATTACAGACCTCTTCATGCTTTGTAATTAGGAAAACCTGCAAAATCGGCAGTGTCTCAAATACTTGTTCTCCCCACTGTATGTATTTTTTGCCCATCTACCAATAGGTGCCCTTCGTTGTGAGTCATTGGAAAATCTCCCTGGTCTTCTTGGTTGAAACTGTGTTTGAAATTCACTACTTGACTGAGGGACCTTGCAGATAATTGTATGTGTTGGGGTATGGAGATGAGGTAGTCATTCAAAAATCATGTTAAACACTATTATTGCAAATTAACTTAATTAGATTTGCCATACTGTAATGAACTTCAGATCAAGCTAATATTTCACTTAATGAACAACTGCCCCTAAACACCAACTAATCGATATGAGTCAGAAACATGTATTCAAAATTGACTACAAATTGTAATAATAATGTTGATAATGTTGGTCATAAAGTCAGTCTCGTCTAAAACCTAGTTTGTAACCTGAGTGCATCACAATGAGTCTGGATGTCAACAATTCATGCCCCCTTTTGCCAAGCTCTACATGCAAATCGCTCCGCCGCCCACTCCACTTCCTTTCATTGAATTGGGCTTTGTTGTTTCATCGCCCCCTAACACGTGCCAAAGGATCACTGCCGTTTGAGATTTAAAAGCCCGATACGGATTGACCATGCCTTGGCTCTGGTTCGACAATGCATGCTTCCAGCAGGATGCACAGCCAACTATGGTTTGCATGCTCTGCCGAAAGGACCCTAGTACCCTACCATGCGGATTAGGTCCCTAATGACGGTGAGTATAGCGGTAGCTAGACCATAGATGGCTGTTTATGTATCTGGTTATAGTGCATTCTGAAAGTATTCAGACCCTTTCACTTTTTCTACATGTTGTTACGTTACAAACTTATTCTAAAATGGATTCAATTAATTGTTTTTTCATAAATCAATCTAGACACAATCCCCCATAATGGTCTCTCCAGAGATGTTACATCATTCTATTTCCCTTCACATATCATAACATCTGGAGTGAACCAGAAAGGTGAATGCAGTGTTTACATTGGTTCCACCATGCTAATCATAACCACCATTGATGCTGTGTGTGTGTGTGTGTGTGTGTGTGTGTGTGTGTGTGTGTGTGTGTGTGTGTGTGTGTGTGTGTGTGATTGTTTGTTTGTTTGTTTGTCTTTGGGTGGCTTCTTTCAAAATCTTGTCTGTTACAGTATGTAAATACTAGACACTCATAGGTAAACGCGTCAAGCTCAAAATTGAACAATTTCAATGACTGAATTCAAAAAAATCTGCATTGCCCAGCTCCAGAACCAGTCAGCTTTTCATTCTGTTGAGGATGAGTAAAACTGGACTGTTCACAAGTGTAAATTTCCCCCCCCGATTTGATTTACCAGATAGCTATACGAGAACAGGCTCTCTTTCTTTCACATTTCACACAGATTAGCAAAATCATTCAATAAAAAGTACAAGCAGGGTACAGAAATGTAACAAACACTGACAAGAGGCAATTACACAGCCCGTTATCAACTACATTATCAACGTTGCGTAATCAATATGAAAACGGGATACCGTGTAATAATACATACAACTGAAAGGCAGAAGAAGCACCTCTAAGAACCAAATAATGTACAACACAATGCTAATACTAAAAAAAAAAATGTAAATAGCTGTATCATTGTGTAAATTGTTGATGCATTGTACATGACAGGGTGATTTCTCTGTCCATTCCTACTGTGACTACAGCTCATCTATAATCCCTTTATGATATGATCTGTCTGAGCACAACTCTCTCCCAAGGCATAGTACGGGCTACTTCACTGGATCTACTCTGCAGCATAAATCAGGCCTGGACCACTAAGCCCTCCAAAATCGGATTGTATTTCTTTAGGAAAAGACACTGCCCATTGCCAGGTATTATAGTAGAGCATGGATTTGTTAAGGGAAGAGTTGAACCCAACCCAGGAGTTATTTAACTTCTCCTTCCAGTCACTGAAGGACTTTGACATATACAGGCTCGCCTTTCCGAAGAGCTGCAGACTGGCATCATAGCCATTATTATCAGCAGGATTCTATCTGTTGGCATCATGAAACTCAGAACCTCTCCAGACCTCCTTCCCGACAGTGTGATACTTTTATGAAGCCTGACCTAGAGGGTTGAGGGGTACTGAGGTGTTCCCAGAGTCTCTGCCAGCCGCCAAGACACAGTCTAGCTCACTCCTACTGGGGTTCCCGAGTGGCACAAAGGTCTAAGGCACTGCATCTCAGTGATAGAGGCATCACTACAGACCTTGGTTCGATTCCGGGCTGTTTCACATCCGTCTGTGATTGGGAGTCCCATAGGGCGGCGCACAATTGTCTCAGCGTTAGGGTTTGGCCGGGGGTGGGGCTGTCATTGTAAATAAGAATTAGTTCTTTAACTGACTTGCCTAGTTAAATAAAGGTTCATCAACTCTATCACTATCACTATCCTTATGAAGCACCACCATTACATCCTGCTCCAAAAGCCTCTCCCATCCAGATGATCCTGGCTTTTACTTCTTGCGTAGTTTTCAAATATGAAGCCGTCATTCTCGGTCCTGGCATTCAGAATTTAAATGACACAAAGCCTTTGTTGGTTTACCTGACTCCCCTGGAGCGAGTGGAGTACTGTACAATTGCCAGTAAAAGTGGCAGACCAGGTGTCCTCCAGGTTTTTTGCAAGATGCTTCAGACTTTCTTCCCATGAATCACTTCTTTATATGGAGTTTCACCTCCGGTAAAAGGTTGAGAGCATTTGAATTTCTCTTAGGAGGTTGACATCCATACGGTATGTATAGCTTGGATCACAGCTACTCAGGGGGCACACTTCCTAGTGAGGAGTAACTTCCTCTTTCAGGGGGCACACTTCCTAGTGAGGAGTAACTTCCTCTTTCAGGGGGCACACTTCCTAGTGAGGAGTAACTTCCTCTTTCAGGGGGCACACTTCCTAGTGAGGAGTAACTTCCTCTTTCAGGGGGCACACTTCCTAGTGAGGAGTAACTTCCTCTTTCAGGGGGCACACTTCCTAGTGAGGAGTAACTTCCTCTTTCAGGGGGCACACTTCCTAGTGAGGAGTAACGTCCTCTTTCAGGGGGCACACTTCCTAGTGAGGAGTAACGTCCTCTTTCAGGGGGCACACTTCCTAGTGAGGAGTAACGTCCTCTTTCAGGGGGCACACTTCCTAGTGAGGAGTAACTTCCTCTTTCAGGGGGCACACTTCCTAATGAGGAGTAACTTCCTCTTTCAGGGGGCACACTTCCTAGTGAGGAGTAACTTCCTCTTTCAGGGGGCACACTTCCTAGTGAGGAGTAACTTCCTCTTTCAGGGGGCACACTTCCTAGTGAGGAGTAACGTCCTCTTTCAGGGGGCACACTTCCTAGTGAGGAGTAACTTCCTCTTTCAGGGGGCACACTTCCTAGTGAGGAGTAACTTCCTCTTTCAGGGGGCACACTTCCTAGTGAGGAGTAACTTCCTCTTTCAGGGGGCACACTTCCTAGTGAGGAGTAACGTCCTCTTTCAGGGGGCACACTTCCTAGTGAGGAGTAACTTCCTCTTTCAGGGGGCACACTTCCTAGTGAGGAGTAACTTCCTCTTTCAGGGGGCACACTTCCTAGTGAGGAGTAACTTCCTCTTTCAGGGGGCACACTTCCTAGTGAGGAGTAACGTCCTCTTTCAGGGGGCACACTTCCTAGTGAGGAGTAACGTCCTCTTTCAGGGGGCACACTTCCTAGTGAGGAGTAACTTCCTCTTTCAGGGGGCACACTTCCTAATGAGGAGTAACTTCCTCTTTCAGGGGGCACACTTCCTAGTGAGGAGTAACTTCCTCTTTCAGGGGGCACACTTCCTAGTGAGGAGTAACTTCCTCTTTCAGGGGGCACACTTCCTAGTGAGGAGTAACGTCCTCTTTCAGGGGGCACACTTCCTAGTGAGGAGTAACTTCCTCTTTCAGGGGGCACACTTCCTAGTGAGGAGTAACTTCCTCTTTCAGGGGGCACACTTCCTAGTGAGGAGTAACTTCCTCTTTCAGGGGGCACACTTCCTAGTGAGGAGTAACGTCCTCTTTCAGGGGGCACACTTCCTAGTGAGGAGTAACTTCCTCTTTCAGGGGGCACACTTCCTAGTGAGGAGTAACTTCCTCTTTCAGGGGGCACACTTCCTAGTGAGGAGTAACTTCCTCTTTCAGGGGGCACACTTCCTAGTGAGGAGTAACTTCCTCTTTCAGGGGGCACACTTCCTAGTGAGGAGTAACTTCCTCTTTCAGGGGGCACACTTCCTAGTGAGGAGTAACTTCCTCTTTCAGGGGGCACACTTCCTAGTGAGGAGTAACTTCCTCTTTCAGGGGGCACACTTCCTAGTGAGGAGTAACGTCCTCTTTCAGGGGGCACACTTCCTAGTGAGGAGTAACTTCCTCTTTCAGGGGGCACACTTCCTAGTGAGGAGTAACTTCCTCTTTCAGGGGGCACACTTCCTAGTGAGGAGTAACGTCCTCTTTCAGGGGGCACACTTCCTAGTGAGGAGTAACTTCCTCTTTCAGGGGGCACACTTCCTAGTGAGGAGTAACTTCCTCTTTCAGGGGGCACACTTCCTAGTGAGGAGTAACTTCCTCTTTCAGGGGGCACACTTCCTAGTGAGGAGTAACTTCCTCTTTCAGGGGGCACACTTCCTAGTGAGGAGTAACGTCCTCTTTCAGGGGGCACACTTCCTAGTGAGGAGTAACTTCCTATTTCAGGGGGCACACTACCTAGTGAGGAGTAACTTCCTCTTTCAGGGGACAAATTCGCTAGTGAGTAGTAACTTCCTCTTTCAGGGGACAAATTCGCTAGTGAATAGTAACTTCCTCTTTCAGGGGACAAATTCGCAAGTGAGGAGTAACTTCCTCTTCAGGGGACAATTTCTCTAGTGAGTAGTAACTTCCTCTTCAGGGGACAAATTCTCTAGTGAGTAGTAACTTCCTCTTTCAGGGGACACATTTTCTAGTGAGGAGTAACTTCCTCTTTCAGGGGACAAATTATCAAGTGAGTAGTAACTTCCTCTTTCAGGGGACAAATTCGCTAGTGAGGAGTAACTTCCTCTTTCAGGGGACAAATTCCCTAGTGAGTAGTAACTTCCTCTTCCAGGGGACAAATTATCAAGTGAGTAGTAACTTCCTCTTTCAGGGGAAAAATTCCCTAGTGAGTAGTAACTTCCGCTTTCAGGGGACGAATTCTCTAGTGAGTAGTAACTTCCTCTTTCAGGGGACGAATTCTCTAGTGAGTGGTAACTTCCCTTTTCAGGGGACAAATTCTCTAGTGAGTGGTAACTTCAGCTTTCTGGCAACAGAAAAGGTAACAGAAGGGATCTTTCAGGGCAATAATTTCCATTTAAATGAATGCCATAGCCTCCCCTAGTTGGATCAAAATCAATTCTCATGTTGCCATTGTTTTCAATATTCATGTTTTTGGCAAGCCACTGGAGCACCATCAGTTCATGTTGTGGAGAGGTGTGGCCAAACTCTGTCCTTGAGATCATTTATTGAGGTAATGGTTACAGTATATTGGCATTTATAGCGCATAATGAGGCCAGAGACAGAAACAGGATGAAACAACCCTTTCCACTTATGGCCAATCTAAGACTGAGGCCAACCTCAGTCAGAGCAACGATTGTGTCAATGTTTGTACCTTCAGAATTGTTTTAATTGTATATCATATAATATAATTTCATGAAATCACAAGTCCAATACAGCAAATGAAAGATAAACATCTTGTGAATCCAGCCATCATTTCCGATTTTTAAAATGTTTTACAGCGAAAACACAATATGTATTTATATTAGCTCACCACAATAGCCAAACAAACAACGCCATGTTTTCACCATGTTTCCACCGCATAGGTAGCTTTCACAAAACCCACAAATAGAGATAAAATTAATCACTAACCTTGAACAACTTCATCAGATGACAGTCTTATAACATCATGTTATACAATACATTTATGTTTTGTTCGAAAATGTGCATATTTGAGGTATAAATCGTAGTTTTACATTGCAGCCACCATCACAAATAGCACCAAAGCAGCCAGAATAATTACAGAGAGCAACGTGAAATACATAAATACTCATCATAAAACATTTATGAAAAATACATGGTGTACAGCAAATGAAAGATAAACATCTTGTGAATCCAGACAATATTTCTGATTTTTTAAGTGTTTTACAGCAAAAACACAATATATATTTCTATTAGCTCACCACAAAAGCCAAAACACACAAAGCCATTTATTCACCGCCAAAATAGCTTTCACAAAACCCAGAAATAGAGATAAAATTAATCACTAACCTTTGGACAACTTCATCAGATGACCGTCTTATAACATCATGTTATACAATACATTTATGTTTTGTTCGAAAATGTGCATATTTAGAGGTACAAATCCTGGTTTTACATTGTGAATACGTAGCCACAATACGCCAAAATGTCCGGAGATATTTTGGACAGTCACCTAATCTAACCAAAGAACTCATCATAAACTTTACTAAAAAATACATGTTGTACAGCAAATGAAAGATACACTGGTTCTTAATGCAAACGCTGTGTTAGATTTAAAAAAATAACTTTAGTACAACATACAGCATGCAGTATTGTGAGACAGCGCTCACTCACAGCGCTCACACAGAGCTCTCCGCCTTGTTGGAGCCAACATTTACCACAAAAATACGAAATAACATAATAAATATTCTCTTACCTTTGTTGATCTTCCATCAGAATGTTGTGCAAGGAGTCCTAGTTCCAGAAAAAATCGTTGTTTGGTTTTAGAATGTCCATTTCTTCTGTCGAATTAGCAACTTTGGCTAGCATTGTGGCGCGAACATGCCCATCAACTCTTGGCGCCTGGAACGAAAAATTCCAAAATTCCCAATAAACGTCGAATAAACTGGTCAAACTCGGTTGAAAATCCTACTTTATGATGTTCTTCTCATATGTATCCAATAAAATCAGAGCCGGGGCAATTCGTCGTGTATACCGAACGCTTTTCAGAAGACAATGTGAGGTTCCCCGGCGCTCAGTTGAAAACTGACAAAAGAGCGGACCTGTCACTCCAAAAGCTCTCATTCGGCCTCACATCAAGCTAGACACCCCATTCAACCTTCTACTGCCTGTTGACATCTAGTGGAAGGCGTATGAAGTGCATACATATCCATAAATATAAGCCAGTTGAATAGGCAGGCCCTGACACAGAGCCCCTTTTTCAGAATTTTCACTTCCTGTCTGGAAGTTTGCTGCCAAATGAGTTCTGTTTTACTCACAGATATAATTCAAACAGTTTTAGAAACGTGAGAGTGTTTTCTATCCAATAGTAATAATAATATGCATATTGTATGATCTAGAACAGAGTACGAGGCCGTTTAATTTGGGCACGATTTTTTCCAAAGTGAAAACAGCGCCCCCCTATTAAGAAGAAGTTAACCTCTAATTCCTCCCAAACCCGGATCCGGGAGCACCCCCATCAGTAAAAAAGCTGACTAGCATAGCCTAGCATAGCGTCACAAGTAAATACTAGCATCTAAATATCATTAAATCACAAGTCCAAGACACCAGATGAAAGATACACATCTTGTGAATCCAGCCATCATTTCTGATTTTTAAAATGTTTTACAGGGAAGACACAATATATAAATCTATTAGCTAACCACGTTAGCAAAAGACACCAGTTTTTTTACTCCACCAGTTTTTTACTCCATCAGTAGCTATCACAAATTCGACCAAATAAAGATATAAATAGCCACTAACCAAAAAACAACTTCATCAGATGACAGTCTGATAACATATTTATTGTATAGCATATGTTTTGTTAGAAAAATGTGCATATTTCAGGTATAAATCATAGTTTACCATTGCAGCCACCATCACAACTCACCAAAGCGACTAGAATAACTACAGAGAGCAACGTGTATTACCTAATTACTCATCATAAAACATTTCTTAAAAATACACAGCGTACAGCAAATGAAAGACACAGATCTTGTGAATCCAGACAATATTTCAGATTTTCTAAGTGTTTTACAGCAAAAACACAATATAGCGTTATATTAGCTTACCACAATAGCAAACATCACAACAGCATTGATTCAAGCTAAAAATAGCGATAACGTATAAACCACCAAAATATTAATTTTTTCACTAACCTTCTCAGAATTCTTCAGATGACAGTCCTATAACATCATATTACACAATGCATATAGAGTTTGTTCGAAAATGTGCATATTTAGCGGCACAAATCGTGGTTATACAATGTGATTAGTGGCCAAAATTTCAAGCAATCTGTCCGGCGCCATCTTGGAGAGGCACCTAATCTAATCGAAAACTATTCATAAACTTGACTAAAAAATACAGATTGGACAGCAAATGAAAGATAAATTAGTTCTTAATGCAATCGCTGTGTTAGATTTTTAAAATTAATTTTACTGCGCAATACAGCGTGCGCTAAAGCGAGACCACACTATAATTCATGGCGGAATTATTATTTGACATTTGTCAACATAAGTACGAATTAACAGCATAAAGACTGCTTACTATTAGCTGAGCTTCCATCAGAATCTTGGGCAAGGTGTCCTTTCTCCAGAACAATCGTCTTTTGGTTGAAAGATGTCCTCTTGTCCTGTCGAAATAGCCGCTAACGTTAGCCACCCACTGGAGAGGTGTCCAACTCGTGAAAGCGCATCACAAAGAAATCCAGGAAAATCGCAATAAACTGATATAAACTGCTATAAATCGGTTTAAATTAACTACCTTATGATGTCTTTAACAACTATAACGAATAAAAACATGACCGGAGATACAGAGCTGCTAAAACGAAAGCTTTGCAGGAGGCCATTGTGATGTCCCTGATGCGCCAGGCGCACCGTTGAAAAGAACGGTACTTCCGTTCCACGGTCTTATATAAAGGTCCCAGATTGCGCAATCCACTCCATTCAAATTCTCCCCGCTTACTGACATCTAGAGGAAGACGTATGCAGTGCATGTAGCCCGATGGCTTACATGGGGACTTATAAACTGATCTCAGAACAGGGACCTCGATTTCTGAAATCTCACTCCCTGACAGGAAATGTGCTGCAGAATGAGTTCTGTTTCACTCAGAGAAATAATTCAAACGGTTTTAGAAACTAGTGTTTTCTATCCAATAGTAATAATAATATGCATATTGTACGAGCAAGAATTGAGTACGAGGCAGTTTAATTTGGGAACTAATTATTACAAAGTCGAAATGTCGCCCCCCTAGTGTCAAGAAGATATATACTGATACCATGTGAAAGATCATGTGACACTTAGATTGCACACAGGAGGACTTTATTTATCCAATTGTGTGACTTCTGAAGGTATTTGGTTGCACCAGATCTTATTTAGGGGCTTAATAGCAAAGGCGGTGAATACATATGCACGCCGGTCTGCTTATAGGGTCAGGGGTGTGTCAGACATATTTTCCCTATGTTCACCTTCACAATTATCAACATCCTGTATTTTTACAGACATGCATCCCTTTTTCACAACAATAAGCTCTAGAAATACAGCAATATACATTATAAAGAAAACACAAAATGTAACATTGTTTTATGGATATTTACTTTCGTTTTACATTCTAAATGCAGATAATTATAGTAAAAAAAACTATTTCTGATGTTTATAAACAGTATAAAACTATGCAAGATAAAGTAAAAAGAATGCTTTCGTCTGTGATTGTACTGATATTGATCAATACATTACAAACATTAATTCCCTCAAGCACTTTCATGTCTGTCAGCCACAATGCAAATAGTCCAGTTAGCCATTTGATTACATGTTCAGGAGTCTTATGGCTTGGGGGTAAAGACTGTTGAGAAGCCTTTTGGTCCTAAGCTTGGCATTCCGGTACCGCTTGCCATGCGGTAGCAGAGAGAACAGTCTATGACTGGGATGGCTGGGGTCTTTGACAATTTTTAGGGCGTTCCTGTGACACCGCCTGGTGTAGAAGTCCTGGATGGCAGGCAGCTTAGCCCTGGTGTTGTACTGGGCCGTACACATTATCCTCTGTAGTGCCTTGCGGTCGGAGGCCAAACATTTGCCGTACCAGGCAGTGATGCAACCAGTCAGGATGCTCTTGATGTTGCAGCCGTAGAACCTTTTTAGGATCGGAGGACCCATGCCAAATCTTTTCAGTCTCCTGAGGGGGAATAGGTTTTGTTGTGCACGCTTCACGACTGTCTTGGTGTGTTTGGACCATTCTAGTTTGTTGGTGATGTGGACACCAACTTGAAGCTCTCAACCTGCATCATGTACTTTGTTAAAGTAAAGAAATCCTTTACATACTCAGAGCTTAACCACAGGATCAGGCACTTTAGCTACCAAGGATCTGATGTGAATTCCACACCCTCAGAAGTTGGTGAAAAGGGAATTAAACTAGGTGGCCAGGCAACAGAAAACTGGCCTCATTTGAGGCTCCTCCCTGTGATAATAGGCAAAAAGATTACTGCTAAAGAAGATTGGATATGGAAACTAACAATCCTACTTAAAGAGCTTGTGGAATTAATCTGTGCCCCTCCATTTCTGTGGCTCAAGTTACTTTGCTCAATGTTCTGATTCCTGAGTATCTACAGACAAAAAAAATAAAAAATGTCCTTCTCACAAACTGAGACCAAAGCATCACTATCTGATCCACTATCCTGCTTTGATACTAGTTTGGCCAACTTATAAGGCTGTGGACAATGAGGTTCGAAGAGTGCAACATTTAAAAAACGTGTGTCAAACACTTGCCAATAATCACCAACTTCCGCAAACCGATCTGAACTCAAGTTCCTTTTTTGCAAGTGAAAGATTCATCACCTTTCAATGCTGTGTTATACAATGATGCTTTACACAATGCAGTTGAGGCAAGCTTGCTTAGGGGACCGGATATTGTGGTGTCCACTGAGATACATTTCAAGGGCACCTTTTACAGAAAGGGCCTCTTTCTATGCCTTTGTAATGGTGTGTCATAAGAATGCGAACAGATGGAGCTTATTTTGATAAAGGAGAACAAGAATGTCTACTTTCTTGTTACACGTCATAGTTCATCTTATTCACCACAATTTGGACTGTATGAAGTTCAAAGTGCTATTGACGGCAGGATGTGTCTTAATGCAGAACTATGTTTGGGTCACTACACATTACCTGCGTACGCTTTCTACAGAACTAGAGTCATTTCAATGGAACATAGCATAGTAGATGCTGAAGAGGAAATCAATTAAGTTTTGGAAGTGGTAGAAGTAGATAGTTCAAATAACACGAGTCTGGACAAAAATACATTTGAATAGAGACCATGTGAACAATTTGTATTGAACGGTAGTCTTTACTTTTTTTCTTTAGTAGACATAGATGATCAAGACAGTGCTCTTGCATCATTTATATGTTCTGTGCTGCCAAACTGAAGTGAACATCAGTCAGTGCTGGATTCTCTTAAGACATTTGGTGTGGAAGAGCTGGAAGACATGATGTACAGGAGGCAGATCTTCTACATGTCCTGAGGCCAGCAGAAGCAGGGAAGCTGATAGCCCAAATGAACACTACGTGTAAGTGTGTGTTTGTTACTTAAAGAACTCATGATAACTGTCGTTTAAAACATGGTATTGTCACTATGTAAAATGTGTTAACCCTCCTGTTGTGTTCGTTTCATGTTAATTCATTCTGTGTTCCCGGGCCAAAATGACCGCCCCATTATAGCTGGTTATAAATCCATAAATGATCACCTAATGTTGTGTTAGATCTTTGTATCAACTTAATTAAGTTCTTGTGAACATTACAAGTTTTGAACTTCTATTTGCTATTGATGGCCTGTAGGTCTCATTGACCTGAGCTCATACAACTTGTTTTTGGGTTAAAAAAAGCATAATGTATGGATTATTTTGACTATAACATATACTCAGATGTAACATATTGTGCTATTTATCAGACTACTTTGTGTCAAAGTTTAACCTCTCTGGGGTCGTTCGGGACGCTAGGTTCCCACTTCGCCAACAGCCAGTGAAATTGCAGGGCGCCAAATTCAAACAGAAATCGCATAATTAAAATTCCTCAAACATACAAGTATTTCACACCATTTTAAAGATACACATGTCGTTAATTCAATGACAGTGTCCAATTTCAAAAAGGCTTTAAAGCACAACATATCATTATGTTAGGACAGCGCCTAGTCACAGAAAGCATTCAGCCATTTTCCAACCAAAGAGAGGTGTCACAAAAAGCAGAAATAGCGATAAAATTAATCACTAACCTTTGACGATCTTCATCAGATGACACTCCCAGGGCTCAATGTTACACAATACATGTATGTTTTGTTCGATAAAGTCCCTATTTATATCCAAAAACCTCAGTTTACATTGGCGCCATGTTCAGAAATGCCTCCAAAACATCCGGAGAAATTGCAGAGAGCCACATCAAATAACAGAAATACTCATCATAAACTTTGATGAAAAGATACATGTTTTACATAGAATTAAAGTTAAACTTGTTCTTAATGCAACCGCTGTGTCAGATTTCAAAAAAGCTTTACGGCAAAAGCACAATATTCAATAATCTGAGTACAGCGTTCAGCCACAAAAGCAAGCCATACAGTTACCCGCCAAATTGTGTAGTCAACAAAAGTCAGAAATAGCATTATAAATCTTCACTTACCTTTGCTGATCTTCGTCGGAATGCAGTCCCAGGACTCCCACAAGAAATGTTCATTTTGATCGATTACTGTTCGCGCGTATAGTTCACTATTCCAAAGGCACAATGCGCGAGCGCAAAATCCAGAAGAAAAGTCAAGAGTTCCATTACAGTTTGTAGAAACATGTCAAACAATGTTTACAATCAATCCTTAGGGTCTGTTTATAATAAATCTTCAATAATATTCCAACCGGACAATAGCGTATTCCACAGAGGAAAAAGAAGGAACGGCGCGCCCGCGTGACACCGCAGTAAACAACTCATTGGCCCCAGCCTAGTCCACTTGTTGAAACAGCTCTTATTCGACCCCCTTCCACAATAGAAGCCTCAAACAACTTTCTAAAGACTGTTGACATCTGCTGTAAGCCTTGGGAAATGCAATCTGGCCCCATAGACACAGCATATTGGATAGGCAATCACTTAAATGAAACCTCAGATTTCCCACTTCCTGGTTGGATTTGTCTCAGGTTTTTGCCTGCCCTATGAGTTATTTTATACTCACAGACATTATTTTAACAGTTTTGGAAACTTTAGAGTGTTTTCTATCCAGATCTACTACTTATATGCATATCATAGCTTCTGGGCCTGGGTAACAAGCAGTTTACTCTGGGCACCTTATTCATCCAAACTACTCAATACTGCCCCCCTTTCCCAAAGAAGTTAAGTCTTATTACATACAGCCGGGAGGAACTATTGGATATAAGAGCAACGTCAACTTACCAACTTTACGACCAGGAATACGACTTTCCCGAAGCGGATCCTCTGTTTGGACCACTGCCCAGGACAATGGATTGGATCCCAGTAGGCGACCCAAAACAATGGCGCCGCAGAAGGGGCAGACGGAGCGGTCTTCTGGTCAGGCTCAGTAGACGGGCACATCTCTCACCGCTCTTGAGTATACTACTCGCCAAGGTGCAGTCCCTTGACAACAAGGTAGACGAAATTCGAGCAAGGGTTGCTTTCCAGAGAGACAGAGATAGTAACATTCTCTGTTTCACGGAAACATGGCTCACTCAGGATACGTTATAAGAGTCGATACAGCCACCTGTTTTTTTCACGCATGGTGCCAACAAACAAACATCTCTCTGGTAATAAGAAGGGCAGGGTGAATGCCTTATGATTAACGAGTCGTGGTGTGATCATAACATACAGGAACTCAAGTCTTTTTGTTCACCTGACCTAGAATTCCTTACAATCAAATGCCGACCGCATTATCTAAATAGAGAATTCTCTTAGATTATAATCAGAACCGTGTATATGCCCCCCAAGCAGACACTTCGACGGATCTGAATGAACTTCATTGTTCAGGAAATAGGAAACCACATGTCCTGAAGCTGGATTTATTGTAGCTGGGGATTTTAACAAGGCTAATCAGAAAACAAGGCTCCCTAAATGTGATCAGCATACCGAATGCACGACCCGGGATGGCAAAATTCTGGATCATTGCTACTCTAACTTCCACGACGCATACAAAGCCCTCCCTCGTCCTCCTTTCGGCAAATCGGACTACGACTCATTTTGTTGCTCCCAGCCTATAGACAGAAACTCAAACAGGAAACGCTCATGTCTGTTCAACGGCTGGTCCGACCAATCTGATTCCACGCAAGATTGCTTCGATCAGATGGACTGGGGTATGTTCCGGATAGCGTCGGATAACGGCATTGATGCATATGCTGATTCGGTGAGCGAGTTTATTAGAAAGTGCATCGGTGATGTTGTACCCACGGTGACTATTAAAACATTCCCCAACCAGAAACTGTGGATTGATGGCAGCATACACACAACTGAAAGCGCGAACCACTGCTTTTAATCATGGCAAGGCAACCGAAACATTACCGAATACAAACAGTGTAGCTATTCCCTCCGCAGAGTCGCAAATAAATGGCTCAGAAACGAGACGTATGTGGCAGGGTCTACAGTCAATCATGGATTACAAAAAAAAAAACAGCCCCGTCGTGGACCAGGATGTCTTGCTCCCAGACAAAATAAATACCTTCTTTGCTCGCTTTGAGGACAATACAGTGCCACTGACACAGCCCGCTACCAAAACCTGCGGGCTCTCCTTCACTGCAGCCAACGTGATTAAAACATTTAAACGTGTTAACCCTCGCAAGGCTGCCGGTCCAGACGGCATCCCTAGCCGCGTCCTCAGAGCATGCGCAGACCAGCTGGCTGGTGTGTTTACGGACATATTCAATCAATCCATATCCCAGTCTGCTGTTCCCACATGCTTCAAGAAAGCCACCATTGTTCCTGTTCCCAAGAAAGCTAAGAACTGAACTAAAAGACTACCGTATCACTCACTTCTGTCATCATGAAGCGCTTTGAGAGACTAGTCAAGGATCATATCACCTCCACCCTACCTGACCCTACCTAGACCCACTCCAATTTGCTTACCGCCCCAATAGGGCCACAGACAACGCAATCACAATCACACTACACACTGCCCTAACCCATCTGGACAAGAGGAATACCTATGTAAGAATGCTGTTCATCGACTACAGCTCAGCATTTAACACCATAGTACCCTCCAAACTCGTCATTAAGCTCAAAACCCTGGGTCTCAACCCCGCCCTGTGCAACTGGGTCCTGGACTTTGACGGGCCACCTCCAGGTGGTGAGGGTAAGAAACAACATCTTCACCCCGCTGATCCTCAACACTGGGGCCCCACAAGGGTGTGTTTTCAGCCCTCTCTTGTACTCCGTTCACCCATGACTGTGTGGCCATGCACGCCTCCAACTCAATCAACTCAATCATCAAGTTTGCAGACGACACTACAGTGGTAGGCTTGATTACCAACAACGATGAGACGGCCTACAGGGAGGAGGTGAGGGCCCTTGGAGTGTGGTGTCAGGAAAATAACCTCACACTCAACAAAACAAAGGAGATGATTGTGGACTTCAGGAAACAGCAGAGTGAGCACCCCCCTATCCACATCGACGGGACAGTAGTGGAGAAGGTGGAAAGTTAAGTTCCTCGGCGTACCAATCACGGACAAACTGAAATGGTCCACCCACACAGACAGCATGGTGAAGAAGGTGCAACAGCGACTCTTCAACCTCAGGAAGCTGAAGAAATTCATTCCTTTACACTTGTGTGTATAAGGTAGTTGTGAAATTGTTAGATGACTTGTTAGATATTACTGCACGGTCGGAACTAGAAGCACAAGCATTTCGCTACACTCGCATTAACATCTGCTCACCATGTGTATGTGATCAATAAAATTTGATAGTAGACAATAACTGGCACTTCAGTTTTGTAATTCCTTGGAATCGAATGCCATCTGAGGATACAAGAAAGCTGGAGAACAGAGAGCCCAACTGGAAGTGAAAGACATTAAGTTATTCACCTGATTGTAGGTGAAATCTTTACAGTTGGTCCAATGCCAGGAAAGAAGTATTTGAGTGAAGTAGCCAGAAAGATCGTGCAGACTTATCCTAAAGGCATTCAAAGATGTTATTGAAATTGTTGGAAGTGGACACGATTCGCTCACTAAGTAGCTGCAGAGCCGAGTTGATAACTTGAAGCGAGGGAACACCCTCCTTTCCCTAAGAAGACAGTCAAGTGAGTCTGAGGATCCACCATCCAAGAGGATATGCCTGGATTCTTACAGCTGTATCAACTGGCGAGCAGGACGGCTACCAGCCAATGAAACTACAGAAACATACACAAGAACTAAAGATGTACAAAAACAGAAGCAAAGACAACAAGAGCATTGAAAAGAAAATGGCAGCAATTTTCTACTCCCAAAGGAAAGACATCGCTTGTGGTATGGAGACCTCTGACATTGCCAAAGAATGGCCATATCTACACGAGACCCCTGGCCTCAAGACACATTTTAGTGAACTTACTGGTGTTGATGTCAATGAAGAGCATGAGAAAGCCATGGCGAGCAAACGTGTGAGAATTGTGTTCTACTTCAAAATCTCTCCCTCGTGAGTGGAGGAGCAAGATTCCCAAGACACTGTCAGATATAGAACCTGTCAAAGAGAAGCCAGCAGCCAACCTACCTGGGTCTGTATTTCTGCTACTTAACTTTTTTAATGAATAAGAGAAGATGATCCTCAACGTTTATGAAACGTGCCTTCCATCGGAAAGTTACTATGCAAAGCACAGCATGCATCGTTGTTTGTGGAAAGACATTTTCTGCGTTTCCACTTTACATACCCAAGCGAAATCAGCGATTTTCTTAAAGTCTATTATTTTGGAAACACAAGTTTTACTTTAGTACACTGAATCGTATAAAATAATTAGGTTTATTTTTAACACACTTACACACTTAAATATATTCCTAATTTAAACTAATATCTTATTTTAAGTGTAAGTGTCACAATCGTTATAATGAATGGACCAAGGCGCAGCATGTGTAGAGTTCCACATATTTTAATAAATCAAAACTCACCAAACAAAAGGAACGTGACGTTCTGGGCTGCTTCACAGGCAGCTACACAAACACAAGATCCCACAAAGGGGAAATGGGTGCCTAAATATGATCCCCAATCAGAGACAACGATAAACAGCTGCCTCTGATTGGGAAACATACCAGGCCAACATAGATGATTAAACACCTAGATAACCCACCGTAGTCATTGTCACGCCCCAACCACCATAGAGAATAAACAGCTCTCTATGGTCAGGGCGTGACAGTAAGGCTGTTTGTAATCCTGTATTAAAAGTATTGTGACCGGTCCTGCATAACAATAAAGCAGGACAAGTGGAAAAGGAATGAGACAAAAAGAACCAAGGGCAATTTAAACTGTTTTAAATTAAATAAACAAGGCGTTTAATTTCCAAATAAACAAGTCGACATCTCTCTGACCATTTAAGGAAAATAAAATAAACAGTAAACCAATATGCACTCTAAGGAACAAAAAGGAGAAGCTATACTGATGAAGAAGAGGATAGGAGTCCGAATCCTGTCAGATTGTTGTATGAGGTCCCAAGCTTCGAATGTCATTAGGCACGTAGTGCTTTAACTTTGACAACATGCTTCTGGTTTACTGCATTGAATTGGTAGCTCTTTGAAAACTGAACTGGGAATCAGAGCTTGTTTTAAAAATGATAGAAATACTATTTTAACACTATATAGTTTTCTAATCTACAACATAAGTGGTTCTGAAATAATACAAGTATACAGCTTTCTTCGCTTGGCTAACAATGTGTCAGACCTGTGTGTGTGAGGGAGATAGAATGGGAGTTTGAGGGAGAGGGATGGAGAAGGAACAAAAGAGGGAGATAGAATGGGAGTTTGAGGGAGAGGGATGGAGAAGGAACAAAAGAGGGAGATAGAATGGGAGTTTGAGGGAGAGGGATGGAGAAGGAACAAAAGAGGGAGATAGAATGGGAGTTTGAGGGAGAGGGATGGAGAAGGAACAAAAGAGGGAGATAGAAGGGGGGCAGATTATTTTTTTTTAAACATGACCAAAATGAATGTTTTTACATTAGTATGTGGTAAGATGCTCTTAAGTGAATGTTTGACACAGTATATGTAAAGCTTGAGTTCAATAAATGTTTTTGCACTAGGATCGACATACCTTGTCCTACACACACCCCCCCCCCCCCCCCATATAGTTGTGGCTTAGAACGACAGAATAATAACTTCACCTGAATTCTATAACCAAAATATCAAAAAAAAATATATATATATTTTTTTTTTTTATGCTTTAATTGAATTTCCTATCCGTAATTATCAAGTGTATCATTCCACAATTGTTTATACACTGATATTACCTGATACCCCTCCTCCCTTTCTACCAATCTCCCTCTCTGCCATGCCACTGCACACACAGGTAGAGGTTTGAACGTGTACTGAATAACATAATATACGTAATAAATCCTGAAAAAACATATATGAGGAAATCCCTGTTTAATGTCTGTTATTTAGTTTTTTTTGCTGGAGAATTCTTTATTTTCACAACCAACAATAGTTACATTGAGAGTAGGTTTTTGTAATCTTATGATAATTATCTGTTTTCTAGCTTTATTTTGACATCAATTAGGAGTTGTGTCTGTTTTTTAGTTGACCAATTCTCTATTTTCGCAACTGATACCAGTTGAATTGAGAGTAGTTTTTTTGTAATATAATAACAAGTATCTGTGTTCTAGCTGTATTTTGGCATCAATTAAGGAGTAATGTCTGTTTTTTCGCTTAAGAGTTTTCTAGTTTCACAACTGATGCCAGTTAAAAAGAGAGTTTTTTTTGTAGTATTATGATTAGAATGTGTGTTATATTTTGTCATCTAAGGAGTTCTTTAGGCTTTGTAACTGGTCAATTCTTTATTTTCACAACCATTGTCAGCAAAAAAGGCTGAGGCAGGGAAGCCTGGGGATCTGGCTGAAGCATGAGGCTGAGGCAGGGAAGCCTGGGGATCCGGCTGAGGCATGAGGCTGAGGCAGGGAATCCTGGGGATCTGGTTGAGGCATGAGGCTGAGGCAGGGAAGCTTGGGGATCTGGTTGAGGCATGATGCTGAGGCAGGGAAGCCTGGGGATCCGGCTGAGGCATGAGGCTGAGGCAGGGAAGCCTGGGGATCCGGCTGAGGCATGAGGCTGAGGCATTTAAGCCTGGGGATCCGGCTGAGGCATGAAGCTGAGGCAGGGAAGCCTGGGGAGCCGGCTGAGGCATGAGGCTGAGGCATTTAAGCCTGGGGATCCGGCTGAGGCATGAAGCTGAGGCAGGGAAGCCTGGGGATCCGGCTGAGGCATGAGGCTGAGAAGCCTGGGCATCCGGCTGAGGCATGAGGCTGAGGCAGGGAAGCCTGGAGATCTGGTTGAGGCATGAGGCTGAGGCAGGGAAGCCTGGGGATTCGGCTGAGCTTGTAGCAGTTCCAGGACCCGACGTCATTACTCTGACTCAAACATTATTTATTTTTTTAAAACACTCCCCAATGCTTCAGGCGAGGTGTTACTCTGTAACGAGTGCATTGAGAGTCGGGAAACAAGTTCAGGGAGTAAGTGTTTTAATAAATAAAATGAACACAAAACACAAACGCACCGACGTGAAAACAGAGTCAATAACACCTGAGGAAAGAACCAAGGGGAGTGACAGATATAGGGAAGATAATCAAAGGGGTGATGGAGTCCTGAGGCACGGAGACGATGGTGACCTAGAGGCCGGAGAGGGAGTATACGTGACATATGGGCAGTGTGTGTCACGGCTGAAAAGGCTGGATCTAAAACCAGCATCTGGTCTTAAATATCCCGATCAGCGCTGTCTGAAATTAGCACTTTGGATCATGCTTTTATGGACACACCTCGAATATATCCACCCCGCCCATCTGAGAGTAAGCGAGCTGATATAAGACAGGTAAATTGCCGAACCTGGCGTTAGGGCTGGAAAATGTCAGTGTGGCAGTTTTTATATGACGAAAATTGCAAAGTATCACGCGTTTGACACTAGCGCCGCCTTAACGCCAGCCGAAAATAGAGCCCCAAGAGTGAGGTAGATTCCCACAGCGGTATCTGCTAGGCTGCATTCCATGTGGTTGAAACCAGAATTGAAGTTAGTAAACGAGAGCGGTTTGTGGAGCTTGTGATGTGGATGCTTAAAGCCAGAACTTCTTCATGTTAAGCATTTCAGCCACACTCTTATTAAGGAATGGAGGAAGCAGTGTGATGGCATGTTGAAGTTGGCAAGCCAGCGGGGCTTGTAGAGCTTGTCATGATGATACTTAAAGCCACAATCCTTATTTTTGTGAATACCTTCAAAGACTGGGCCACAAACAAAAACGTTTCGCAATGGAGCAAATTGAACTTGATATACATCAAATCAAATCAAATGTATTTATAAAGCCCTTCTTACATCAGCTGATATCTCAAAGTGCTGTACAGAAACCCAGCCTAAAACCCCACACAGCAAGCAATGCAGGTGTAGGGGCACAGTGGCTAGGGAAAACTCCCTAGAAGGGCCAGAACCTAGGAAGAAACCTAGAGAGGAACCAGGCACAAGGGGTGGCCAGTCCTCTTCTGGCTGTGCCAGGTGGAGATTATAACAGAACATGGCCAAGATGTTCAAATGTTCATAGATGACCAGCAGGGTTAAACAATAATAATCACAGTGGTTGTCGAGGATGCAGCAGGTCAGCACCTCAGGAGTAGAACACCTGTAGTTGTCAAGTAATGACTCAGTGACAGAATGACAGTTCATCAGAGCGGCCAGCACTCAGGCTCTTTATAACATGATGGCAAATGCATCACTCTGATTGGTGTGTGCCCACATCCACATCTGATGCTTCTTTCCAACAGAATTACAGATAAATGAAACACGAAAAAAAATCCATGCAATGTGGAAAGGGTTAAAAAATGTTCTGAGAGATATGAGGAAACACAAGTTTAATAAAAAGAGAGAGATAGACTTACTAAAATACTACAACTGCTCGTGTTTGGTAGAAGGAGAATAATATTTATATTGCAGATTTGTAAATCAAATCAAATTTATTTATATAGCCCTTCGTACACCAGCTGATATCTCAAAGTGCTGTACAGAAACCCAGCCTAAAACCCCAAACAGCAAGCGATGCAGGTGTAGAAGCACGGTGAAGCAGAGAAGAAGTTTTACTCTAAGTTTTTGTTTAACTTGTTGCGGTCAAAATAGCTGATTTGTGTCAAAGGTCACAGTGTTTAAATAAATTTGAATAAAATGTTGAAAGTCACAGCTTAAAGTGGAACTGACACCGTTTTAACGACCTATAAAACAGATATCAAACAAACAGACAATCAGTAAAAAACATTTCAAATTCACAGTTTATGCCTCAAAACCAACTTTACAAGAGGTTTTAAATGTATAAATTTTTTCGGCTCAAAATTCCACTACATAGAGTCGGGTATAGTTGGCAGAATAGATGGATGCAGTCGATCCATGATTAATATAATTTGCCAATTCAATGCTAGGTAATCTAATAAAAATTGCTATCAGGTACCTGATCACAGCTCGTACATTGTTTGCTGCCTGAAGCCATTCGGGTGAATCACTGTTTTAGTTTCACTCAATATCTTTTGACGAATACAGGTGAAAGTAAGGTGGGCATCTCATCACAATGAAACTAGCAAGGCCAATGATCACACAAGTCATAACGTGTTTAATAGTATCTATCGTATCTATGTCTATATTTATTTAGCAAGATAAAAACACGGAACCTTGTTGTGACTAGCTAGCTAGCTAGGTAGTGGGGGGGATGTAATGTCAGCGCTTGAACGAGTGCTTGGTATGGCAACAGCACCGGCCTCTATCACAGGGCACTACAGAGAGTGATGAGGACAGCCCAATACACCTCTATATCAGGCTGTGTGAAAGGAAGGCCCGGAAAATCGTTTTAAGACTCCAGCCACCCAAGACATAGACTGTCATCTCTGCTTCAGCAGGGCAAGCGGTACCAGTGCATCAAGTATAACAGTAACAGGCTCCTGAACAGCTTCTATCCCCAAGCCATAAGACTGATATATAGCTAACATAATGGACTATACGGACTATCTGAGCTGACCCTTATTTTTTATTTTGCACTGGGGTGTATGTACACTCACACATACTGACACTCCAACACACACATAACATGCACACACATTTATACTGACTCTGCACATCATTTACGCTGCTGCTACTCGGTTTATCATATCCTGGTTCCTTACACATATACATACAGTACCTTCGGAAAGTATTCAGACCCATTGACGTTTTTAACATTTTGTTTCGTTACAGCCTTATTCTAAAATTAATTTAAAATCTGTTTCGCTTGTCCCTAGTCAGTCTTGTTGCTATGGACGTTGCTAGCGATTGACCATTCCCTTTTAAGTGTGTCTGCAGTATAACTTGCTATAATGTGGAGACAGAGGGACGTGACAGAAAAAAACTATTCATGGCTTTCACCTACAGTGCATTCGGAAAGTATTCAGACCCCTTGACCTTTTCTACATTTTGTTACGTTACAGCCGTATTCTAAAATAGATTAAATTCCCTCATCAATCTACACCCAATACCCCATGACGACAAAGCAAAAACAGGTTTTTAGAAATGTTTGCAAATATATCAACAATAAAATAAACGGTAAATGCGACTCCTTACTCAGTACTTTGTTGAAGCACCTTTGGCAGTGATTACAGCCTCAAGTCTTCTTGGGTATGACCGTACAAAGCTTGGCACACCTGTATTTGGGGCGTTTCTCCCATTCTTCTCTGCAGATCCTTTCAAGCTCTGTCAGGTTGAATGGGGCACCGTCGCTGCACAGCTATTTTCAGGTCTCTCCAGAGATGTTCAGACACTTGTCCCAATGCCACTCTCCTGCATTGTCTTGGCTGTGTGCTTATGGTAGTTGTCCTGTTGGAAGGTGAACCGTCACCCCATACTGAGGTCCTGAGGTCCTGAGCGCTCTGAAGCAGGTTATCATCAAAGATATCTCTGTACTTTGCTCCGTTCATCTTTCCCTCGAGCCTGACTAGTCTCCTAGTCCCTGCCGCTGAAAAACATCCCCACATCATGATGCTGCCACCACCCTGCTTCATCTTAGGGATATTGCCAGGTTTCCCACAGACGTGACGCTTGGCATTCAGGCCAAAGAGTTCAATCTTGGTTTCATCAGACCAGAGAATCATGTTTTTCATTGTCTGAGAGTCCTTTAGGTGCCTTTTGTCAAACTCCAAGCCGGCTGTCATGTGCCTTTTACTGAGGAGTGATTCCGCCTGGCCACTCTACCATAAAGGCCTGATTGGTGGAGTGCTGCAGAGATGGTTGTCCTTCTGGAAGGTTCTCCCATCTCCAAAGAGGAACTCTAGAGCTCTGTCAGAGTGACCACCTCTGTCAGTGGTCACCTCCCTAACCAAGGCCGTTTTCCCCCCGATTGCTCAGTTTGGCTGGGCGGCCAGCTCTAGGAATTGTCTTGGTGGTTCCAAACTTCTTCCATTTAATACTGATGAGGCCACTGTGTTCTTGGGGAACCTCAATGCTGCAGAAATGTTTTGGTACCCTTCTCCAGATCTGTGCCTCGACACAATCCTGTCTCGGAGCTCTACGGACAATTCCTTTGACTTTATGGCTTGGTTTTTGCTCTGACAACTGTGGGACTTTATATAGACTGGTGTGTAAACTTTATAAATAATGTCCAATCAATTGAATTTACCATAGGTGAACTCCAATCAAGGAAGATCAATGGAAACAAGATGCACCTGAGCTCAATTTCAAGTCTCATAGAAAATGGTCTGTAACTAAGGTATTTCTGTTTTTTCCTTTTTGGGGGGCGGTGGCAAAAATGTCTAAATCCTGTTTTTGCTTTGTCATTATGTGGTACTGTGTGTAGATTGATGAGGAAAAATTGGTATTGAATCCATTTTAGAATAGGGCTGTAACGTAACAGAATGTGGGAAAGGGGAAGTAGTCTGAATATCTACCTCTACCACTCCATTATCCCTACACATGGAATATAACTGACCCTTTATATAGCTTCTTACTTTCTCGTGTTCTTACGTGAAACTTTAGTGGGGCAAGTAGCTTCGTTGCAGGCATCATTTGGTTAGCTAGCTAACAAGAATTGTGTCTCACTTCTGAACTTCAACTGTTATGGATAGTTAGCATATCAAATGTATTTGTCACATGCGCCGAATACAACAGTGCAGTTCAAGAAGAGTGAAAAAATTATTTACCAAATAAACAAAAGTAAAAAATAATCAGAAGTTACACAATAAAATAACAATAACAAGGCTATTTACTGGGTGTACCGGTACCGAATCAGTATGACGGGGTACAGATTACTTGAGTTGATTTGTACATGTAGGTAGGGGTGAAGTGACTATTCATGATAATAAACAGCGAGTAGCAGCAGTGTCCAAAACAAATGGAGGGGAGGGGGGGGGGGGGGGGGGGGGTGTCAATGTAAATAGTCCGGTGGCCAATTGATTAATTGTTCAGCAGTCTTATGGCTTGGGGGTAGAAGCTGGAGCCTATTGGTCCAACACTTGGCGCTCCGGTACCTCTTGCCGTGCGGCTGCAGAGAAAACAGTCTATGACTTGGGTGACTGGAGTCTCTGAAAATTTTATGGGCTTTACTCTGACACCGCCTATTATATAGGTCGTGGATGGCAGGAATCTTGGCGCCAGCGATGTACTGTGCCGTACACAGTACCCTCTGTCAGAAGCCGAGCAGTTGCCATACCAGGCGATGATGCAACTGGTCAGGACGCTCTCGATGGCGAAGCTGTAGAACCTTTTGTCGTGCCCTCTTCACGACTGTCTTGGTATGTTTGGACCATCATAATTTGAAACTCTCGACCCGCTCCACTGCAGCCCCGTCAATGAGAATGGGGGCGTGCTCGGACCACTTTTTCATGTAGTCCACGATCAGCTCCTTAGTCTTGCTCACATTGAGTGAGAGGATGTTGTCCTGGCACCACACTGCCAGTTCTCTGACCTCCTCCCTATAGGCTGTCTCATCGTTGTCGATGAGCAGGCCTACCACTGTTGTGTAGTCAGCAAACTTAATGAGGAGGTTAGAGTCATGTTTGGCCACGCAGTCGTGGGTGAACAGGGAGTACAGGAGGGAACTAAGTACACACCGCTAAGGGGCCCCAGTGTTGAGGATCAGCATGACAGAGGATCCAAGAAGTCCAGGATCCAGTTGCAGAGGGAGGCGTTTAGTCCCAGGGTCCTTAGCTTAGTGATGAACTTCGTGGGCACTATGGTGTTGAACACTGAGCTGGAGTCAATGAACAGCATTCTCACATAGGTGTTCCTTTTGTCCAGGTGGGGAAGGGTATTGTTGAGCGCGATTGAGATTGCTTCATCTGTGGATCTGTTGGGCGGTATGCAAACTGGAGTGGGTCTAGGGTATCCGGGAGGATGCTGTTGATGTGAGCCATGACCAGCCTTTCAAAGCACTTCATGGCTACTGATGTGAGTGCTACGGGGCGGTAATAATTTTAGGCAGGTTACCTTTGCTTCCTTGTGCACAGGGACTATGGTGTTCTGCTTGAAACACGTAGGTATTACAGACTCGATCAGGGAGAGATTGAACATGTCAGTGAAGACACTTGCCAGTTGGTCCACGCATCCTTTGATTGTACGTCCTGGTAATCCGTCTGGCCCCGCGGCTTTGAGAATGTTGACCTGTTTAAAGGTCTTGCTCACATCGGCTACCGAGAACGTTATCACACAGTCATCCAGAACAGCTGGTGCTCTCGTGCATGCTTCAAATCAAAGTTCAAATAAAAGTTTGTCACGTGCGCCGAATACAAAAGGTGTAGACCTTACAGTGAAATGCTTACTTACAGGCTCTAACCAACAGTGCAATTTTTAAGTATAAAAAAGGTATTAGGTGAACAATAGATAAGTAAAAAAATAAAAACAACAGTGAAAAATAACAGTAGCGATGCTATTTACAGTAGCGAGGCTATAACAGTAGCGAGGCTATATCCAGGCACCAGTTAGTCGGGCTGATTGAGGTAGTATGTACATGAATGTATAGTTAAAGTGAATATGAATACAGATGAAGTCGGAAGTTTACTTACACTTAGGTTGGAGTCATCAAAACTAATTTTTCAACCACTCCACAAATATCTTGTTAACAAACTATAGTTTTGGCAAGTCGGTTAGGACATCTACTTTGTGCATGACACAAGTAATTTTTCCAACAATTGTTTACAGACAGATTATTTCACATCTAATTCACAGTATCACAATTCCAGTGGGTCAGAAGTTTACATACGCTAAGTTGACTGTGAATTTAAACAGCTTGGAAAACTCCAGAAAATGATGTCATGGCTTTAGATGATTCTGATAGGCTAATTGACTTAATTTGAGTCAATTGAAGGTGTACCTGTGGATGTATTTCAAGGCCTACCTTCAAACTCAGTGCCTCTTTGCTTGACATCATGAGAAAATCAAAAGAAATCAGCCAAGACCTCCACAAGTAGACCTCCACAAGTCTGGTTCATCCTTGGGAGCAATTTCCAAATGCTTGAAGGTACCACGTTCATCTGTACAAACAATAGTACGCAAGTATAACCACCATGCGACCACGCAACCGTCATACCGCTCAGGAAGGAGACGCGTTCTGTCTCCTTGAGATGAACATACTTTGGTGCGAAATGCGCAAATCAATCCCAGAACAGCAGCAAAGGACCTTGTGAAGATGCTGGAGGAAACAGGTACACAAGTATCTATACCCACAGTAGAACGAGTCCTATATTGAAATAACCTGAAAGGCCGCTCTGTAAGGAAGAAGCCACCGCTCCAAAACCGCCATAAAAAAGATAGACTACGGTTTGCAACTGCACATGGGGACAAAGATCGTACTTTTTGGAGAAATGTCCTCTGGTCTGATGAAACAAAAATAGAACTGTTAGGCCATAATGACCATCGTTATGTTTGGAGGAAAAAGGGGGAGGCTTGCAAGCCGAAGAACACCATCCCAACCGTGAAGCACGGGGGTGGCAGCATCATGTTGTGAGGGTGCTTTGCTGCAGGAGGGACTGGTGCACTTCACAACATAGATGGCATCATGAGGCAGGAAAATTATGTGGATATATTGAAGCAACATTTCAAGGCATCAGTCAGGAAGTTAAAGCTTGGTCGCAAATGGGTCTTCCAAATGGACAATGACCCCAAGCATACTTCCAAAGTTGTGGCAAAATGGCTTAAGGACAACAAGGTATTGGAGTGGCCATCAAAAACCCCTGACCTCAATCCCATAGAAAATGTGTGGGCAGAACTGAAAAAAACATGTGCGAGCAAGGAGGCCTACGAACCTGACTCAGGTATACCAGCTCTGTCAGGAGGAATGGGACAACATTCATTCAACTTATTGTGGGAAGCTTGTGGATGGCTACCCGAAACGTTTGACCCAAGTGAAACAATTTAAAGGCAATGCTACCCTATGCTAATTGAGTGTATGTAAACTTCTGACCCACTGGGAATGTGATGAAAGAAATAAAAGCTGAAATAAATTATTCTCTCTACTATTATTCTGACATTTCACATTCTTAAAATAAAGTGGTGATCCTAAACTACCTAAAACAGGGAATTTTTACTGGGATTAAATGTCACGGATTGTGAAAAACTGAGTTTATATGTCTTTGGCTAAGGTGTATGTAAACTTCCGACTTCAACTGTAGGTCAGTGCTATCCGGGATCCCGTCCCATAACTATTTTAATTTTCAACTTGAATGGGGTAAGTACGTCCCAAGGATCCCGTTGGACGCAATAGCTAGCTAGCAGGCGATCTCATCCTGCTTATCGGCTGTTTAAAGATGAACAGCTAAACTTACTAACCATCGATTCAGCAATGTGTCAATTGTGAAGACCCTAAAAGATTTTAAATCATAAATTGGTGAACTTACTAGCCAGCTAAAGAGATCTAACAAATAGTTTTTCCTCCATTTGTTTTCAGGGACTAAAGTGGGCAACTAATCGCGTTTCACTCTTTGGGTTGGCGGCCCGACTCATTTGGAGGTAAAACATTTTAACAACATGTGATGGGAAAAAGTAAGGAAATTCAGCCAGCTGTGTTCTGTTCAATCTAGGTTTGCTAGCCAGCCAAGTTATTTGTGACTTCTGTTGATGAGTCTGTTTTGCTAGCCAGCCAAGTTATTTGTGACTTCTGTTGATGAGTCTGTTTTGCTAGCCAGCCAAGTTATTTGTGACTTCTGTTGATGAGTCTGTTTTGCTAGCCAGCTGCAACTTTCTCCTGACACTTTCTCTATTGTGTTGCACCATTGGTGTTACTAGTTAAAAGGTTAAATTATTCTACTCTTAACGTAAACAACTTGACCAAGCCTAAAAATATGCAAAACTGTTTACAAAACGACTGCATATTATAAATAAAGGTAGTTGTGGCTTCAGCAACTTGAACCAGCACTGAAATTTGAGCAGTGAGGTTCATTTCTCCCCACTTGTCTCTGCTTATTCCAGGTTGAAGTACATCCCACCCTGAAGATGTAGCCCTTTCCTGCATTCAAATGTCCAAATCGCCCTCTAGTGGTCTCATGGGTGGAATGTTATTCATATTTTTTATATTTTCATAACGAAAGAAACTCCACCCAAACTATATATTTGTTGAATTAGTCCATTGTTGACATAGTCCCAAAATGTTTTGCTTGTCAGCAATCAAGTTTTCAAGATCCAGATATCATCCCCTGTATGATACATTTTCCATCACATTGTTGTGGCAGATATTTGGGTGAGCTGTTGTAACTTCTCAAGGGTTATGTTATTGTTCTGTGTTGGACTGTGATGTCATTCATTTCATAGACTCCTGTTATCACTGCACCCTAACAAGGCCATTGTGTTCTGGAACTGTTGCTTGTATAAAATAACTGTCGTGTTAAAAAAAAAAAAAAAAACGAAGAAAAGATTGTATTACCACCTCCCACTATATAAGGGACATGGAACCATTTACTCTGGGAGCTGACTGCGATCAGAGACGGATCTACCTCGCAGCTGCTCTTATACATTAAAGATTTTTCTATTATACAATGAAATAGTCTCTGCCTTAAACCGTATGATAATTATTCTGGTCTGTGTCAACTCCATTCATTAACAGGCACTGAGGAGATCGATTCTGTTACTTGTTATTCGTGTCAGATATTTCTATATAGTTGTTTGCTGAATTGCTACAGTGGCTACAAACAACTCAAGCTCGGTGGAATGTGAATACGACATCACCTGCCTGTGAATCCCAAATGGCAGTAACCTATTAGAAAAATGCTACCTACTAAGGTAGGTGCATTTGGAGGCAGCTGCCTTTTGGATTGGTTAAATATTAACAGTAGGCTCCATCAACATTACTTTCCATTCATTCAAAGTGTCAAAACGATTGCTCAGCACTGGGCGCTAATTGGTGACGCTCAGAGACTAAGCATGCCGCTCAGACCAGTGTGCTACAGTACAGCAGTTCTCAATGCTATAGCAAGCCTTGAGAATACATGATGGTATGAGCAGTGCTTGATTCGAGCCTTGAGAATACATGATGGTATGAGCAGTGCTTGATTCGAGCCTTGAGAATACATGATGGTATGAGCAGTGCTTGATTCGAGCCTTGAGAATACATGATGGTATGAGCAGTGCTTGATTCGAGCCTTGAGAATACATGATGGTATGAGCAGTGCTTGATTCGAGCCTTGAGAATACATGATGGTATGAGCAGTGCTTGATTCGAGCCTTGAGAATACATGATGGTATGAGCAGTGCTTGATTCGAGCCTTGAGAATACATGATGGTATGAGCAGTGCTTGATTCGAGCCTTGAGAATACATGATGGTATGAGCAGTGCTTGATTCGAGCCTTGAGAATACATGATGGTATGAGCAGTGCTTGATTCGAGCCTTGAGAATACATGATGGTATGAGCAGTGCTTGATTCGAGCCTTGAGAATACATGATGGTATGAGCAGTGCTTGATTCGAGCCTTGAGAATACATGATGGTATGAGCAGTGCTTGATTCGAGCCTTGAGAATACATGATGGTATGAGCAGTGCTTGATTCGAGCCTTGAGAATACATGATGGTATGAGCAGTGCTTGATTCGAGCCTTGAGAATACATGATGGTATGAGCAGTGCTTGATTCGAGCCTTGAGAATACATGATGGTATGAGCAGTGCTTGATTCGAGCCTTGAGAATACATGATGGTATGAGCAGTGCTTGATTCGAGCCTTGAGAATACATGATGGTATGAGCAGTGCTTGATTCGAGCCTTGAGAATACATGATGGTATGAGCAGTGCTTGATTCGAGCCTTGAGAATACATGATGGTATGAGCAGTGCTTGATTCGAGCCTTGAGAATACATGATGGTATGAGCAGTGCTTGATTCGAGCCTTGAGAATACATGATGGTATGAGCAGTGCTTGATTCGAGCCTTGAGAATACATGATGGTATGAGCAGTGCTTGATTCGAGCCTTGAGAATACATGATGGTATGAGCAGTGCTTGATTCGAGCCTTGAGAATACATGATGGTATGAGCAGTGCTTGATTCGAGCCTTGAGAATACATGATGGTATGAGCAGTGCTTGATTCGAGCCTTGAGAATACATGATGGTATGAGCAGTGCTTGATTTGAGCCAGATCCTCCCAGATCAGGATCCTGCAACCTTCTGTTTTTTTTCTTCCCCAGAACCTATTTGCCAGGATCCGGTACTTCTCGTGGCAAGAAAAATAATGAACTGTTTGCAATGTAAACATTCTAATAAAAGCTATCGGAGTAATTCAAGTTGACTCATCCTGTAATTATCCTGGCTGCCCCTTTAAAAAATATGTCATGTGAAAACAGTGCCAAATATTCTAAGAATTGATTTGTGTTGGGCTGGACCCGGGTTGCTGGTTTGCACAACATTGTAGCCAGTATAGACCAACAAGTGGCCATTGCTGTGGTGAGAGAATAACACTTGTAATCTCTCTCACAGAACTAGAATGAGATTCACTTTTCTACACTCTCTCTCTCTCTCTGCTCTGATAGACATGAGCCTGCACCTCTCATCTCTCCAGTGTTGCACTTCATAATTGATGTCCTTATAGAATCATGCCCGCGGGAAGGAGGCTGGAGGTGCTGCAGCACCTCAGATTAATTGAAATGTTTTTGCCAAAGTTATAGAATAACGGCTGTCTGTTCAGAAATAAATTCTAATAATTCCCGAATACGACACCAGGAGGAGGCCTATAATTTAGCCACATAGGATCAATAGTTTATTTAGAAAAAAATTGCCTAGCTCTCGATTGTGTGTAGCCCAATAACAAGGCTTGACAACAGTTGAGAATTTGCGGCAAATCTGTCAGTGAACAACATGCAACCAAAACAGGCCTTTCACAATATTTAAAATACACATCGTGGAAAAACACAAATCCCGCTGAAAAGAGAAGACTGATCTGTCTGTAGCCTATGGCACGAGAGCATCGGCCATCGCAGGGTGAGTGAGCTGCGCATCATTGGGTGAGTCAGTGAAACTTCATATTGTACAATATGTGTTTCCACGCAACTACAGTAGGTCTAGGCTATTGATTAAAAACAAAGTTTTAATTGTTCTCCAATTCTCAGTGTCGGTGTCAAAGTATAGCCTGTCATTTCGATAATTTGTGAGGTATTAAAAAAAGATTGTGCTAAATTCTCCAGTCGTCTAAAATTATTTAGAATTGCATGGCATTTACAAAAGGCCACATTTTTCCTGAACCCTAGGCAACAGCAACTTTTCCCCATGAGTGCAATGTATCCAAGCGCCTCTCTCTACTCTGCTGCACTATGCCAGCAATGATAATGCATTCGATGCCTTATTATAAAAATAAATAATACGTTCCGATACCTCAGAGCCCCTCTTGGGCTCACTTTTTGTTCCGACACCTCCCAATTTACAAATTAATCACTGGGCATGAGGTCGGTTGGTTTGCATAGCCTTCCCTAAACCATAGCCCCATGGGTACGGTAATGTACAGTATAGCCTACAAACACCGCTTCCAGCTGCCCCCTGGCAGCGAGTCTAAATATAAAAATGTTCGTCCTGTGACAAAAATGGGTCATATTAAGATCCGTCATCTGTACATCCAGAATGTTGAATAAAATGTCATTTGAACTTACTCTGCCGGTTGTCCCCTTTGTCATTATGCCGATTGGAAATTTGAGACGAAATATCCACAGGAAAGAATTGTAGATATCCTCTCTATATGAGCCATGTTACAATTCCCACCAAATGTGTTAACCCTACTGTCTCGACCCGGGTTCGCTCCCTGTCCCGCCGGGTACTACAGAGAGAGCCATACTTAAATCCGTCTTTTATATTTCCAACTCGCAGGGGTTTAAAGGTTTCTACGACAACACCCGGCTCCTCAATTTCTTTTATAATGGTTAGTAATGTATTTTCATTCAAAAGCTCCCCCATTTTGAGCCAACACACCTGCAATTATACTGGTATACATTAGTGATAAGACTATGTACACGTTCTCTCTTTTCCATCTATCCCTCTCTCTCTCTCTCTCTCCTAAATTGTTCCTTTGAAGAGGCATCAGATTGAGGGGGTTGGGTTCATCTCTGCCGGGCGTGCGTGTAGGCATGTTTAGTACCTGGATGAAAGTTGATTTCATTCCATTTGGAACCGGGATCCCTCCTACGCGTGAGCCACGTGCCCCGCTCTGTCGGCGTAGTCGGCTCAAAACAAAAGGGACGTAATTCAGCAGGTGTGGTAATGAGTAGGATTCTGTGTTTTCACATGCAAAAGTGTTTGCTTTTGATTAAAAAGGCGGATGCCATGGAGAGACCCAGATATCTATAGCTTACCTTAAACTGACAGATTTTTTATGAATACATTTTATTATGCTAATTTGATTTCCGCAGGGGCGCAGACATCAGCTCTATACTTGCAGGGGTAGACAACCCTGTTCCTAGAGTGATGCAGGTACTGCAGGATTTTTGTCACAACTAGGCACTACACCTGACCAACTGAGCTAATTAATCAGTTCAGTGAATGCCTACATAACACACCTAATCTTCCAGATTTGTTAAATCAAAAACATGAAGTGCCTGCAGGACCAGGGTTGCTTACCCCTGCTCTTACATCTCTCCCCCATTTTTCTCTCACCAGGCAGGGTAGAGACATGCCTCTTCCGCTCAGCTCCTCTACACCCAAGCATGCTTCCGGGAGAGCCACAGTCCTGTAGGTACAACCCTAATCTAGTGCAATGGTTCCAAACTCCAGTCCTCCAATACCCCCAACAGTGGTTCCCAACTCCAGTCCTCCAGTCCCCCCAACAGTCTTTCCCAACTCCAGTCCTCCAGTCCCCCCAACAGTCTTTCCCAACTCCAGTCCTCCAGTCCCCCCAACAGTCTTTCCCAACTCCAGTCCTCCAGTCCCCCCAACAGTCTTTCCCAACTCCAGTCCTCCAGTACCCCAACAGTGGGTCCCAACTCCAGTTCTCCAGTCCTCCCAACAGTCTTTCCCAACTCCAGTCCTCCAGTCCTCCCAACAGTCTTTCCCAACTCCAGTTCTCCAGTCCTCCCAACAGTCTTTCCCAACTCCAGTCCTCCAGTCCCCCCAACAGCACACATTTTTATTTTTATTGTAGCCCCGGACAAACATACCTGATCATAACTCGCTGAGGGCCTGATGATTAGTTTACACGTTGAATCAGGTGTGCTTTTCCAGGAAAATATCTCAAATATTTAATAACGACTGATGGTCTGTCTGTCCCTCCATGTGGAAGCTCTTCTCATGCCTCTTCGACAGTCTGTCTTTGTCTTCTCTCAATGCAGTGCGTTTTCTTGACCACACAGGAAACACAACATTATAGAGAACACACAGTCTCTTTAATTGAATTAACTTTTTTTTAAACGTTTTTTGGTTAAGTTAGCAGACATTGTTATCCAGAGCAACTTAAGTGCCTTGCTCAAAGGAACATCAGATTTTTTGGACCTAATCAGCTTGGGGACTCGAACCAGCAACCTTTCAGTTACTAACCCAACACGCTTAACTACTAGGCTACCTGCCGCCCTTAAAATAATACATATTACAAATTGACCTTTCTGTACCTCTTGTAGTCAATTACATTTATAATGCATAGTACATTATCAAAAAGTTCAAGAGGGTACAGAGGGTTATTATTTTAAAGAAGATTTTACTTGCAATGAGTGTGATGTGGTTGTGTACTCTACTATAGCTGAAAGCACTTCTGGAGAAGAATTGCAAAATGACTGAAATGTAACTGTAGAGAAGCCAGTTGTTATATGAAGCTGTTCGTGTTATGGATCCAATATTGTTTTCATTTGTATAATTTATTTTATTTTAATGTTTTTTATATCTGAATTTCAGTATGATTCATTTAATAATGTTTTTATATCTGAATTTCAGTATGATTCATTTGACACAAATAAATAATAGGGTTGGTTTGCTCAGCAAAGTGGCTTCCACCTACTGTTCTGTTTGAGCCCACATCCTTGCCATTGCGTGTGTGTGTATGTGTGTGTGTTCGTGTGTTCGTGAGGGTGGGTATGTGTGTGTGTGTGTGTCTCTCTCCTTGCCTGTGAGGTTAAAATGAGCTGCTGGGTGTTTGTAGCGCTCTCCTCGGTACATAAAGAGCTCAACAGAGGCAATGTGTTGTAATAACTGTTAACACAGAACTTAAAAAGGGTTTATATGGAAAGATGTAGAAAGTTATTGCAGTGTCCTGTATACTAATATCCAATTGTCTTTATTTATTATGAAGAATAGCAGGGTGATCATGAATCCAAAACCTTTTCAAAACAACTTTCCTTTTTATTTATATATTATATATTATTATATATATATTATATTTATATATTATTATATATTATTATATTTATATATTATATATATTATATATATATCCTTTATATTTATATTATTTTTCTATAAATGTAGTATACACCGACCAGTAGAACCAATTAGATTCTCAGCCTATACTTTGAACATAAATAAATCACATTTTATTTTACACGAATCGCTGGAGACATATTATTTGATATTGACTTTCTGACCTAGGTCATTCTATAAATCTGTTTCGCTTGTCCCTAGTCAGTCTTGTTGCTATGGACGTTGCTAGCGATTGACCATTCCCTTTTAAGTGTGTCTGCAGTATAACTTGCTATAATGTGGAGACAGAGGGACGTGACAGAAAAAAACTATTCATGGCTTTCACCTACAGTGCATTCGGAAAGTATTCAGACCCCTTGACCTTTTCTACATTTTGTTACGTTACAGCCGTATTCTAAAATAGATGAAATTCCCTCATCAATCTACACACAATACTCCATAACGATACATAACGATACATTTTTTGCAAATGTATAAAAAATAAAAAGATGAAATATAAGTTACATAAGTAGTCAGACCCTTTACTCAGCACTTTGTTGAAGCACTTTTGGCAGTGATTACAGCCTCGAGTCTTCTTGTGTATGATGCTACAAGCTTGGCACACCTGTATTTGTGGAGTTTCTCCCATTCTTCTCTGCAAATTCTCTCAAGCTCTGTCAGGTTGAACGGGGAGCGTCGCTGCACAGCACTTTTCAAGTCTCTCCAGAGATGTTCGATCCGGTTCAAGTCCGGGCTCTGGCTGGGCCACTCACGGACATTGGAACTATAGGGGGTGCTGTTCCGCATTAGCATATTTGGGTCTCCAAATTAAACTGCCTCGTGCTAAATTCTTGATCGTACAATATGCATATTATTGTTATTATTGGATAGAAAACACTTTATAGTTTCTATAGCCGTTGGAATTTTGTCTCTGAGTGGTACAGAACAATATCTACAGCACTTTTCATGACAGGGGTCAGATTTCAGAAATTTTTACCCCTGATCTGGAGTCTGTTTTTAAGGCGACAGTGAATGCTATGAAGAAACCGACACTGCCTACGTCTTCCTCTGGGTGTCTGTACGTCATCACGTTTTGAATGGAATCGATTGCACAATCCCAGCCCATATAAAACCACAAAACGTGGGAGTACACTCTCTTTTGTTCGCGCGTCACAAGCGGGATGGACATCGGACTTGCCTCATTCCAAATCGTTGTTTAACCAGTAATATTTCTCTGGTCATGTTTTTACTCGTTATAGTTGTTAAAAACATCATAATGTAGTTAATTTGAACCGTTTTATAGCAATTTATATCCGTTTAGTGCGATTCTGAGGAATTTCTTTGTCGTGCACTTTTTAGCTTTGGGAACGTTTCGGGGGTCTCGGTCGTTGGTAGTGGACATTTCGAAGGACAGAGGACATCTATCGACCAAAAGAAATTTATAACATAGAAAGGATACATTGCCCAAGAATCTGATGGAAGAACAGCTCAAAGTAAGCAATATTTAATATGATAAATCGTTGTTCTGTCGAAATATTTTAAACGCATATTTCGCCATTTTGTTTGGTATAGCTTCACTTGGCGAACCCTGTATTGAAAAGTAAGGATAATTTTAAAAATGTAAGTCAGCGGTTGCATTAAGAACTAATTTGTCTTTCGATTCCTGTCAACTCTGTATTTTTTAGTCAAGTATATGATTAGCTTTCGATTAAACTAGATCACTCTGAAAGCTGACGTCCCTCATTTTGATGCTTGAGTTGTGACTATTTCCATTGTATAACCACGGTTTTGTATGGCTAAATATGCACATTTTCGAACAAACTGTATATGTATGTTGTAAAATGATGTTACAGGAGTGTCATCGGAAGAATTCTGAGAAGGTTAGTGAAAAAATTAATATATTTTGGCGATGATAACGTTATAGCTCCCTTTGCCTTGAATTCATGCTCTACTAACGTTTGCACATGTGGTATGCTAACTTATCGATTTATTGTGTTTTCGCTGAAAAACGCTTAGAAAATCTGAAATATGGTCTGAAATCACAAGAACTGTGTCTTTCCATTGCTATGCTTTGTCTATTTTTATGAAATGTTTTATGATGAGTAAATTGGTCATACACGTTGCTCTATCTAGTAATTCTAGTCGATTTGTGATGGTCGGTGCAATTGTAAACTGTGATTTCTACCTGAAATATGCACTTTTTTCTAACAACACCTATCCTATACCATAAATATGTTATCAGACTGTCATCTGATGAGTTTTTTTCTTGGTTTGTGGCTATCAATATCTTAGTTTAGCCGAATTGGTGATAGCTAGTGGTGGAGAGAGAAAATGGTGGACAAAGAAAGATGGTGTATTTTGCTAACGTGGTTAGCTAATAGATTTACATATTGTGTCTTCCCTGTAAAACATTTTAAAAAACAGAAATGATGGGTTTATTCACAAGATCTGTATCTTTCATCTGGTGTCTTGGACTTGTGATTTAATGATATTTAGATGCTACTATTTACTTGTGAAGCTATGCTAGCGATGCTAATCAGTGTGGGGGGGGTGGGGGGTGATCCCGGATACGGGGTTGAGAGGCGGTAAAAGTTAAGAGTCTTGTCTCGAAGCCACTACTGCGTTGTGTTGATTGTGTGCTTAGGGTCGTTGTCCTGTTGAAAGGTTAACCTTCACCCAAGTCTGAGGTCCTGAGCACTATGTAGTTTTCATCAAGGATCTCTCTGTACTTTGCGCCGTTCATCTTTCCCTCGATCCTGACTAGTCTCCCAGTCCCTGCCACTGAAAAACATCCCCACAGCATGATGCTGCCACCACCATGCTTCACCGTAGGGATGGTGTCAGGTTTCCTCCAGATGTGATGCTTGGCATTTAGGCCAAAGCGTTCAATCTTGGTTTCATCAGATCAGAGAATCTTGTTTCTCATAGTCAGAGTGTTTAGGTGTCTTTTGGCAAACTCCAAGAGGGCTGTCATGTGTTTTTTACTGAGGACTGGCTTCCGTCTGTGTTCTTGGGGACCTTCAATGCTACAGAAATGTTTTGGTACCCTTCCCCAGATCTGTGCCTCGACACAATCCTGTCTCGGAGCTATATGGACAATTCCTTCGACCTCATGGCTTGGTTTTTGCTCTGACATGCACTGTCAACTGTGGGACCTTATATAGACAGGTGTGTGCCTTTCCAAATTATGTCCAATCAATTTAATTTACCACAGGTGGACTCCAATCAAGTTGTAGAAACATCAAGGATTATCAATGGAAACAGGATGCACCTGAGCTCAATTTCGAGTCTCATAGCAAAGTGTCTGAATATGTAAATAAGGTATTTAATAAAAACAAATGGCATACATTTGCTAAGATTTCTAAAAACCTGTTTTCACTTTGTCATTATCAGGTATTGTGTGTAGATTGATGAGGAAATCAATTTTAGAATAAGGCTGTAACGTAGAAAAATGTGGAAAAAGTCAAGTTGTCTGAATACTTTCCGAATGCACATCACTCTTTGTTATCAGTGTTCTACAGACGGTACAGCCATATTGATGGTCAAAGGTAGAAAAGGGTCTAATGACTGTTTAGTCTAAATTACACTATAGGGCTTGGAAATACGATGACATTGCTAAAGTAGGCAAACATTTTGTAGGAAACAACTTCATTACCGTGTTGTCAAAATGAATTTAGACAGATGGCAATGTGGTCATTAGCTAGCAAATTTTGTGAAAAATCGCTAGCAATGCTAACGTTAGCTAGCTACAAATCGGTGTTCTCAATCTGAGATAGCTAGCTAACGTAATACTGCATCTAAAGTCAATCTGGTGACATCAACATGATGACAAAAGGTGTTCTTACTAATTATTTGTGTTCTTTAAAATCATATTTTCAAACCACAGTAATGTACTTTAGACCTAATCTTCATTAGTGCCCATCAATTTGAAACAAGTTGTTTGAGAGGAGAGGAAGAGAATGAGAATGCATTGTGTAGAATGATAGGTTGGACATCAGTCTCTTAAAGGTGCACTATGCAGAAATCGCTCCGCCATTTCCTGTCTGCTAAAATTCATAGTTCACCTAATTTCAGTTTATGTGGCAAAACAAACAAGTGTAGTGTAGAGAGCCATTTGTACCATCTAAACCACTGAAATATATTTTACACAAACAAAAATATTGTATTTTCAGGTGTTTGAAGCTGGTGTACAAAACCGAAAGTAAAATCTAAAACTTAAGCATGTGCAGCATAGAAAAAGCCCACATAGAACAGATATTCTGCTTCTTAGACTTGCTTTCAATGCGAACGTCAGATCTATAACTCACATTTCTATGTGCATTTGGTCATGTCGCTCAAAAGGTGACATATAGCAGCTTTAAATTGAATGTAAAATATATATATATATACTGTATATATATATATATATATATATAACATTCAATTTCATATATATATATTGTGACAACATGCAGCCCATGAATAGTCTACAATTCCCACAACAACGGGATGATCAAATTAAGAGAAGGCATCTGTATAGTCTACAACAACAGAAAGAAGTTGATGATTATTTTCACGTCCTTTTGTCCCGAAGATCCATCTGTAGATGTTGTTTTAATGTAAATAATTTATCCTGTAAACTGACACCCTCTAACCTTCAACTGTACCTGTTAACCTCTAATTCCTCCCAAACCCGGATCCGGGAGCACCCCCATCAGTAAAAAAGCCGACTAGCATAGCCTAGCATAGCGTCACAAGTAAATACTAGCATCTAAATATCATTAAATCACAAGTCCAAGACACCAGATGAAAGATACACATCTTGTGAATCCAGCCATCATTTCTGATTTTTAAAATGTTTTACAGGGAAGACACAATATGTAAATCTATTAGCTAACCACGTTAGCAAAAGACACCAGTTTTTTTACTCCACCAGTTTTTTACTCCATCAGTAGCTATCACAAATTCGACCAAATAAAGATATAAATAGCCACTAACCAAGAAACAACTTCATCAGATGACAGTCTGATAACATATTTATTGTATAGCATATGTTTTGTTAGAAAAATGTGCATATTTCAGGTATAAATCATAGTTTACCATTGCAGCCACCATCACAACTCTCACCAAAGCGACTAGAATAACTACAGAGAGCAACGTGTATTACCTAATTACTCATCATAAAACATTTCTTAAAAATACACAGCGTACAGCAAATGAAAGACACAGATCTTGTGAATCCAGACAATATTTCAGATTTTCTAAGTGTTTTACAATATAGCGTTATATTAGCTTACCACAATAGCAAACATCACAACAGCATTGATTCAAGCTAAAAATAGCGATAACGTATAAACCACCAAAATATATTAATAACCTGTTATGGCTGCAAGGGGCAGTATTGAGTAGCCAGTTAAATCGTGCCCATTTCAAACGGCCTCGTACTCAATTCTTGCTCGTACAATATGCATATTATTATTACTATTGGATAGAAAACACTCTCTAGTTTCTAAAACCGTTTGAATTATTTCTCTGAGTGAAACAGAACTCATTCTGCAGCACATTTCCTGACCAGGAAGTGGAATGTCAGAAATCGATGCTCTGTTCAACTTCCTGCCTATACATGGGCATGATACGTAAGAGTCTACGTACACTTCATACACCTTCCCCTGGTTGTCAAGAGGCGGTGAGAGAAGAAATTTCGTGTTTATCTTGGTCTGAGGTGGAATAAAAGCTCTTTGTTTGACGTGACCGTCCACTTCCTGTTTCTGGAGTGCGCGAAAGGGGACATGGATTTGCCTTCTGTTTAGCTGTCGTTATGAACGACTAACATCTCCGGGATAGATTTTATTTGATACATGTGACCATATCATCGTAAAGTATGTTTTTTCAATATAGTTTCATCAGATTATTGAAAAATTTTCGGGAGTTTTGCCGTGTTCCGTTCTCTGACTTTGTTGACGTTGGAGAACTTTGTTCCACTTGGCAAGTGCGCTTCCTAAATCGAGAGGGAAAATGAAGGTTCTAAATCCAAACACCGACTGTTCTGGACAAAGGACACCTTGTCCAACATTCTGATGAAAGATCAGCAAAAGTAAGAAACATTTTATGATGCTATTTCATATATCTGTCGAACTGTGTACTAGTCGTGGGCGGCCAACGTTTTGGCTACTCTAAGCTATACCGAAGCTGCATAACGTAATGAAGTTATTTTTAGAATTCTAACACTGTGATTTCATTAATAACTAATGGATCTATCATTTCCTATACAACATGTATTTTTTAGTTATGTTTATGAATAGCTATTTGGTCAGAATATGTGTGTCAGAAAAAGTGTCAGTAAAATATCCGAACGTTGTGGGAAATAGTAGCTAAGTTAGCATAATGGGTAACCACTGATTTCAGCTCTAAATATGCACATTTTTGAACAAAACATAAGTGTATGTATAACCTGATGTTATAGGACTGTCATCTGAGGAAGAAAATCAAGGTTAGTCAAAAATTATATATATTTTGCCTGTTTGTTACGATCGCTTACTTTTGCTACTGGGAAATTGCTTGTGTTTTTGGCTATTGTGGCTACGCTAATATAACGCTATATTGTGTTTTCGCTGTAAAACACTTGATAAATCAGAAATATTGTCTGGAATCACAAGATGCCTGTCTTTCAATTGCTGTACACTATGTATTTTTCAGAAATGTTTTATGATGAGTAATTAGGTATTTGACGTTGGTGTCTGTAAATATTATGGCTGCTTTCGGTGCAATTTCTGATTGTAGCTGAAATGTAAACTATGATTTATACCTGAAATATGCAAATTTTTCGAACAAAACATATGCTATACAATAAATATGTTATCAGACTGTCATCTGATGAAGTTGTTTCTTGGTTAGTGGCTATTTATATCTTTATTTGGTCGAATTTGTGATAGCTACTGATGGAGTAAAAACCTGATGGAGTAAGAAAAGTTGTGTCTTTTGCTAACGTGGTTAGCTAATAGATTTACATATTTTGTCTTCCCTGTAAAACATTTTAAAAATCGGACATGTTGGCTTGATTCACAAGATGTGTACCTTTCATATGCTGTATTGGACTTGTTAATGTGTGAAAGTTAAATATTTAAAAAAAATATCTTTTGAATTTCGCGCCCTGCACTTTGAGCTGGCTGTTGTCATAAGTGTACCGGTGTCGGGCTTGCACGCCAAACAGGTTAATTTTTTCACTAACCTTCTCAGAATTCTTCAGATGACAGTCCTATAACATCATATTACACAATGCATATAGAGTTTGTTCGAAAATGTGCATATTTAGCGGCACAAATCGTGGTTATACAATGTGATTAGTGGCCAAAAATTCAAGCAATCTGTCCGGCGCCATCTTGGAGAGGCACCTAATCTAATCGAAAACTATTCATAAACTTGACTAAAAAATACAGATTGGACAGCAAATGAAAGATAAATTAGTTCTTAATGCAATCGCTGTGTTAGATTTTTAAAATTAACGTTACTGCGCAATACAGCGTGCGCTAAAGCGAGACCGCACCATAATTCATGGCG